>NC_042968.1:47708849-47757162 GCF_901001165.1 Salmo trutta
TGACACCCCCCTCTAATAATTCCCTCTTTCCCCCCAGGTGATGACCCCCCCCCCTCTAATTATTACCTCTCTCCCCTCCAGGTGGCGCCAGCAGAGGGGTTCTCAGACCTTGCCTTGCAGGTGATGACCCCCCCCTCTAATTATTCCTTCTCTCCCCCCAGGTGGCGCCAGCAGAGGGGTTCTCAGACCTTGCCTTGCAGGTGATGACCCCCCCCTCTAATAATTCCCTCTCTCCACTCCAGGTGGCGCCAGCAGAGGGGTTCTCAGACCTTGCCTTGCAGGTGATGACCTCCCCCTCTAAGAACTACATCCTGTTTATAATCTCCCTGGGGGTGATTGTCCTCTTCCTGGTCGGCCTGCTCTGCGGACGCATCACCAAGAGAGTCACCAGGGAACTGAAGGACAGGTAGAGAGAGGCGGATGAACGGACCTCCCTGGGACGAACGGACCTCCCTGGGACAGACGGACCTCCCTGGGACGAACGGACCTCTCTGGGACAGACGGACTCCCAAATGATACTATTGCCTATATAGTGATCTACTTGTGACCAGAGCCCTGTGGGGGTCCTTCATACCCGGACCTGACATCACAGAACAATGTCAATGTTGTCGCCTCTTTGGTCCACTTCATCAACTGGCTTTGTGTGAGAACTAACTCTATAGGTCTCTGGTCAGAAGTATTGTGAGAACTAACTCTATTGGTTTCTGGTCAGAAGTCTTGTGAGAACTAACTCTATAGGTCTCTGGTCAGAAGTCTTGTGAGAACTAACTCTATAGGTCTCTGGTCAGAAGTATTGTGTGAGAACTAACTCTATAGGTCTCTGGTCAGAAGTATTGTGTGAGAACTAACTCTATAGGTCTCTGGTCAGAAGTATTGTGTGAGAACTAACTCTATAGGTCTCTGGTCAGAAGTATTGTGAGAACTAACTCTATAGGTCTCTGGTCAGAAGTCTTGTGAGAACTAACTCTATAGGTCTCTGGTCAGAAGTCTTGTGAGAGAACTAACTCTATAGGTCTCTGGTCAGAAGTATTGCACTATGTAGGGAACAGGGTTCCATTTGGTTGGCAGAAACAGACTCTCTTCCAAAAGCCCAGCTAAAAAACGCTAGCCCTGGCTTGGCCCAGCCACCTCCGCCCCGCCCGCCACCCAGAGCCCCTGTCTGTCGGTCCACCCGTAACCAGCCAAGCTCCACAGTGCCAGAGAAGCCATGTTAGGACCCCTCCCCACCCCCACCAGAACCTGATCCACTCAACTACTACTGAGAAGGTGCCCTGAACCACCACCTGAAGAAGGATACTGTTGGTCCTACTGGTCCTAAAACTGGCCCTGGACCTCCTCCTGAAGCAGGATACTGTTGGTCCTACTGGCCCTGGACCTCCTCCTGAAGCAGGATACTGTTGGTTCTACTGGCCCTGGACCTCCTCCTGAAGCAGGATACTGTTGGTCCTACTGGCCCTGGACCTCCTCCTGAAGCAGGATACTGTTGGTTCTACTGGCCCTGGACCTCCTCCTGAAGCAGGATACTGTTGGTTCTACTGGCCCTGGACCTCCTCCTGAAGCAGGATACTGTTGGTTCTACTGGCCCTGGACCTCCTCCTGAAGCAGGATACTGTTGGTTCTACTGGCCCTGGACCTCCTCCTGAAGCAGGATACTGTTGGTCCTACTGGCCCTGAACCACCACCTGAAGCAGGTGAATGTTGGTCCTACTGGTTGTTTGTTTGTTTGCAGCCTTATTTATTGTTTACTAATAATTGATTCAGAGTTTTTATGAAGTGTCTCCTATCTGGATAACCTGGTCTAGTCCAATGGGGGGGATATACACACTGAAAAATAATAACCAAAAGTTTGGTTAGATATTATCACCACATTAGATAATACAATGGCTGTATTGGCACTCTTTATCCTATGGGCCCTGGTCAACAGTAGTGTACCCTTTATCCTATGGGCCCTGGTCAACAGTAGTGTACCCTTTATCCTATGGGCCCTGGTCAACAGTAGTGTACCCTTTATCCTATGGGCCCTAGTCAACAGTAGTGTACCCTTTATCCTATGGGCCCAGGTCAACAGTAGTGTACCCTTTATCCTATGGGCCCAGGTCAACAGTAGTGTACCCTTTATCCTATGGGCCCAGGTCAACAGTAGTGTACCCTTTATCCTATGGGCCCAGGTCAACAGTAGTGTACCCTTTATCCTATGGGCCCAGGTCAACAGTAGTGTACCCTTTATCCTATGGGCCCAGGTCAACAGTAGTGTACCCTTTATCCTATGGGCCCAGGTCAACAGTAGTGTACCTTTTATCCTATGGGCCCAGGTCAACAGTAGTGTACCCTTTCACCTATGGGCCCAGGTCAACAGTAGTGTACCCTTTATCCTATGGGCCCAGGTCAACAGTAGTGTACCCTTTATCCTATGGGCCCTGGTCAACAGTAGTGTACCCTTTATCCTATGGGCCCTGGTCAACAGTAGTGTACCCTTTATCCTATGGGCCCAGGTCAACAGTAGTGTACCCTTTATCCTATGGGCCCAGGTCAACAGTAGTGTACCCTTTATCCTATGGGCCCAGGTCAACAGTAGTGTACCCTTTATCCTATGGGCCCAGGTCAACAGTAGTGTACCCTTTATCCTATGGGCCCAGGTCAACAGTAGTGTACCCTTTATCCTATGGGCCCAGGTCAACAGTAGTGTACCCTTTATCCTATGGGCCCAGGTCAACAGTAGTGTACCCTTTCACCTATGGGCCCAGGTCAACAGTAGTGCAACCTTTATCCTATGGGCCCAGGTCAACAGTAGTGTACCCTTTCACCTATGGGCCCAGGTCAACAGTAGTGCAACCTTTATCCTATGGGCCCAGGTCAACAGTAGTGCAACCTTTATCCTATGGGCCCAGGTCAACAGTAGTGCACCCTTTATCCTATGGGCCCAGGTCAACAGTAGTGTACCCTTTATCCTATGGGCCCAGGTCAACAGTAGTGCACCCTTTCACCTATGGGCCCTGGTCAACAGTAGTGCACCCTTTATCCTATGGGCCCAGGTCAACAGTAGTGTACCCTTTATCCTATGGGTCTAGGTCAACAGTAGTGTACCCTTTCACCTATGGGCCCAGGTCAACAGCAGTGCACCCTTTATCCTATGGGCCCAGGTCAACAGTAGTGTACCCTTTCACCTATGGGCCCAGGTCAACAGTAGTGCACCCTTTATCCTATGGGCCCAGGTCAACAGTAGTGTACCCTTTCACCTATAGGCCCAGGTCAACAGTAGTGTACCCTTTCACCTATGGGCCCAGGTCAACAGTAGTGCACCCTTTATCCTATGGGCCCAGGTCAACAGTAGTGCACCCTTTCACCTATGGGCCCAGGTCAACAGTAGTGTACCCTTTATCCTATGGGCCCAGGTCAACAGTAGTGCACCCTTTATCCTATGGGCCCAGGTCAACAGTAGTGCACCCTTTCACCTATGGGCCCAGGTCAACAGTAGTGTACCCTTTATCCTATGGGCCCAGGTCAACAGTAGTGCACCCTTTATCCTATGGGCCCAGGTCAACAGTAGTGTACCCTTTATCCTATGGGCCCAGGTCAACAGTAGTGCACCCTTTATCCTATGGGCTCTGGCCGTTTCAGACGCACCCAATGTATTTTAGCAGAATCAGAGCAGCTCACCTTTCTCCCCCTGGAAGCCCCCTGGAAGCCCCACAGGGCTTTTCTTGTTTGTCAGTCCACCCACTATGCTGCTGGGAGAGGCACCATAGAAGGTATAACTCCATGTAGACCTAGACAAATACTTCTTCATACTGTTCCTTCATCACTCCACCAGAGATGACCTGTCTCTGTCTCCTGGACTAACTGGAAGAGAGGAGCCTTCATCACTCCACCAGAGATGACCTGTCTCCTGGACTAACTGGAAGAGAGGAACCAGTCCTTCATCACTCCACCAGAGATGACCTGTCTCTGTCTCCTGGACTAACTGGAAGAGAGGAACCAGGGCTGCCCCATACCTTGTAGGAATTAGGAAGTACACTCTGGTGTGTGTGTGTGTGTGTGTAAATAATCTATTTTTTGTCACTGTACAGATACTTAAGTGATCTTAAACCTTGACTATAGGGGCATATTTCCAACCAGGAGGCTTTTGGGAGACAGTCGGATCTGTGGATCTTTGTAACTAAGGTCTTTGTACATCGCAGAAATTATTTGCAGTCGGGGCAAGACCCCCCCCCAGAGCCAAAACCATGACCCTAAGACCCTGGTCATCTCTTGGTCGGGGCAGAACCCCCCCCAGAGCCAAAACCATGACCCCAAGACCCTGGTCGGCACTTGGTCAGTGCAGAACCCCCCCCCCCCCCTGGTCGTCACTTCGTCGGGGCAGAACCCCCCCCCCCGGTCGTCACTTGGTAGCACAGCCACAAAATCACAGTTATCGCTCAATTTCTCTTCGTAAAGTTTGATTTGAAAACTGACCTAACCCGAATCTTAACCACAGTGCTTAACCCTAGCCTTAAATTTAAGACCAAAAAGCTCATTTTTGTTTTCATGAATTTTTACGATATGGCCAATTTTGACTTTTGTGTTTGTGGTATCGAGTGACAGATCCTATCCCAAACAGTTCAAGACATGGGCTGTGTCCCAAATGGCACCATATTCCCTTTATAGTGCACTACTTCTGAGCAGAGGCCTGTGGCTCCCTAATCCCTACCTAGTGCACTACTTTAGACCAGAGGCCTATGGCTCCCTAATCCCTACCTAGTGCACTACTTTAGACCAGAGGCCTATGGCTCCCTAATCCCTACCTAGTGCACTACTTTAGACCAGAGGCCTATGCTCTGCAGTATAGGCACTAGATAATATGTTCTGCTGATGACCGTGACCTTGTGCTACGTACAGGTTCATACAGCACTGTGTCGGGATCATCTGAAATGGCACCCTATTCCCTATTTAATCAAAGCCCAATGTGCCCTGGTCAATAGTAGTGCACGACAGAGGGAATAAGATGCCATTTTGGGACACTGACCAGTTGGTCATGTATGTGCCTCCTTTAGTAAATGCTAAAGTTAAAAACGTCATATTGTACAAGAACAACCAATTGATGTTGTAAATATGCTTCTTCTGCTAACTGAGGTGGTTGTTGTGACTGTGATAATGATGGCGTGTCAGGACAGATTGAGGATGGATGCTTTAGACCAGAGGCCTATGGCTCCCTATTCCCTACCTAGTGCACTACTTTAGACCAGAGGCCTATGGCTCCCTATTCCCTACCTAGTGCACTACTTTAGACCAGAGGCCTATGTCTCCCTATTCCCTACCTAGTGCACTACTTTAGACCAGAGGCCTATGGCTCCCTATTCCCTACCTAGTGCACTACTTTAGACCAGAGGCCTATGGCTCCCTATTCCCTACCTAGTGCACTACTTTAGACCAGAGGCCTATGGCTCCCTATTCCCTACCTAGTGCTGGTTGTTTTGACTGTGATAATGATGGTGTGTTGTTCAGGGTGTTTTTTTCTATTGTGTTTACGTCCAGTGTCTCTCCTACAGTACGTGGGTTCTGTTATAGCTGCTAGCTGGTAACATTGAATAGAGAAGTGGTTCTGTGTCTGTACATAAACGGCCAGCCCTATTCCCTATTCCCTATTTAACTGCACTACTTTTGACCAGGGCCCTATGGGTCGTGGTCAAAAGGTAGTATGCACTATGTAGGGAATAAGGTGCATTTTGGGATGCTTCCTCAATCTGTCCTGCTCCTCAGAGGTCAGGGGCCTGTTGGGATCCATCCTCAATCTGTCCTGCTCCACAGAGGTCAGGGGTCAGGGGCCTGTTGGGGTCCATCCTCAATCTGTCCTGCTCCTCAGAGGTCAGAGGCCTGTTGGGATCCATCCTCAATCTGTCCTGCTCCTCAGAGGTCAGAGGCCTGTTGGGGTCCATCCTCAATCTGTCCTGCTCCACAGAGGTCAGGGGTCAGGGGCCTGTTGGGGTCCATCCTCAATCTGTCCTGCTCCTCAGAGGTCAGAGGCCTGTTGGGATCCATCCTCAATCTGTCCTGCTCCTCAGAGGTCAGAGGCCTGTTGGGGTCCATCCTCAATCTGTCCTGCTCCACAGAGGTCAGAGGTCAGGGGCCTGTTGGGATCCATTCCAATTGAAGTTGGTCAATTCAGGAAATAAACTGAATTTCCAATTCAATAATTTAAATGATTTCTAAAATAAACTGAAAAATGAGAAGCTATTTATTTCAAAAGTTTTTCCATCTTTTAATTAGGAATCAGATGGTGTTAGAGTGGAGGACGGGGGGGGGGGGTTCAGAAAGGTTTTCCATGTTTTAATTAGGAATCAGATGGTGTTAGAGTGGAGGAGGAGGGTTCAGAAAGGTTTTCCCATATTTTAATTAGGAATCAGATGGTGTTAGAGTGGAGGAGGGGGGACACCACCTGTGCTCGTGTTGAAAAAGTAAAAGTATTTGGTTTTAAATATACATAAGTATAAAAAGTTAATATAATTGCTAAAATATATTTAAGTATCAAAATTAAAAGTATAAATCATTTAAAATTCTTTATATTAAGCAAATCAGACGGCAGCATTTTCTTGTTTTTTTTAAATGTTATTTACAGACATAATTTACAAACTAGTGAGTCCACCAGATCAGAGGCAGTAGGGATGACCAGGGATGTTCTCTGTTTAGTGAGTCCGTCAGATCAGAGGCAGTAGGGATGACCAGGGATGTTCTCTGTTTAGTGAGTCCTCCAGATCAGAGGCAGTAGGGGTGACCAGGGATGTTCTCTGTTTAGTGAGTCCACCAGATCAGAGGCAGTAGGGATGACCAGGGATGTTCTCTGTTTAGTGAGTCCTCCAGATCAGAGGCAGTAGGGAGGACCAGGGATGTTCTCTGTTTAGTGAGTCCACCAGATCAGAGGCAGTAGGGATGACCAGGGATGTTCTCTGTTTAGTGAGTCCTCCAGATCAGAGGCAGTAGGGAGGACCAGGGATGTTCTCTTGATAAGTGTATAAATTAGACCATTTTCCTGTCCTGCTAAGCATTCAAAATGTACTTTTGGGTGTCAGGGAAAACGTATGGAGTAAAAAGTACATTTTCTTTAGGAATGTAGTGAAGTAAAAGTTGTAAAAATATAAAGTACAGATACCCTGAAAACATTTTACTGAAGCACTTTACACCACTGGTGTACATTGAATGTGTATTTTGCATTTTGTGAAATTATTTCGATGTGATATGAAAGTAAAGGGGGTTTATGTCTCTAGAACCGTATTGTAATTGAGAATCTGATTCATGTTTAGACGGAGTATTTGTCTGTTTTTGGCTTCCAGAGCCAGTCTACCTCTGAAAATAACATAATGGCCTTGGACCTTAAAGAGTTAACCTTAGGCCCCTTTAATAAGAGGTCATCTTGGGTTAGAACTGGGCCCTGTTGTAAATCTGGCACCACTACCACCATCCTCCACATCTCAACCCTGGAACAGCGTGAAACGAGGGGAGAGTTCTGGACACCGAGGCCCCTCCTTGAGACTGTTTGGACTGCATGAGAAGGGTCACAAAGCACCTCTGCTCTCCAGAGGCTGAAGAGGACACCTCTTACTGCTTCAGAAGCACTAGGACGTCCCGCTCTATTCAATTTAAATAAAAGTTTGTCCTTCCTTCCTGTCTGGACTATTCAATTTAAATAAAAGTTTGTCCTTCCTTCCTGTCTGGACTATTCAATTTAAATAAAAGTTTGTCCTTCCTTCCTGTCTGGACTATTCAATTTAAATAAAAGTTTGTCCTTCCTTCCTGTCTGTTTTTTGTGCGGTTTGAAGTGAGACTTCTTTGAAACAGACTGATGATGACCAGTTTTGTCATATTCTTTGTGTATAAAGTTATGGATGTGCTATAATTTTTTTCTGAATATTGAGATTTTACATTGTTTTTTTTGCTGTACAGATGAACATTTTGTCAATTTAATAAAATTGTCTGCGGATTTTTTACATCATTGCGTCCTCATGTTGGGTATTTCAGAATGACTGTTGGTGTCATGCGATTAGAAAAGCAATGTATTTCCAACAGATGTTTTTAATTGAAGACAACTGGATAAGAGCAGGCTCTCCCTTTCCTCATAACTGGCACAATATTAATGTATCGAAACAATAACAAATGTGGCCATTTTTTTATGACATTTTACTACGTACAGTAATGACCAAATGACGTTTCAGGAAGATCCGGTTCACGCAGCGACGCAGCGATGGGAGCGGAAACATGACCTCCGGTCCTCCAGCAAGAAGAAGCGAGACGTTGCGAGAATAATGGCCTGACTGGCAATTTCCCTTCAAAATAAATGTCCCCGCAATGAAGATGGTGAAAAATAATTTAAAAAAGGTCGAAGTTAGTTACTGTTTATGGGGAAATGTTAGCAGATTTTACAATTTTGTTTAACAATATTTTAAAAAAAGATAGCATTGACGTTATTGTTAGCAGCATTAAAAGTAATGATTACTACATAGTTGTCATGGTAACAGTAAAACAAAAAATATTTAACCCTACAATTAATAATAATATTTATAATATTATTGGTATAATTGTAATCAACTTTAGAAAACACTTTAAAATCCCATTGTTAATTAGCCTATTTGCATTAAACGATGTTCAGTACATTTTTCATATTGGATATTTTATTTATTTTTATTTAACCTTTTATTTAACTAGACAAGTCAGTTAAGAACAAATTCTTATTTACAATGACGGCCAAACCCCAACATTGCAAAACACTTTGTTTTAATCAATTATTTGGTGACGTGAATATATTTAGTGTAGTTTTATCTAAAAAGGATAACTTTTTTAAATGTTTTATAAATTCACCACTGTTGGCACGACGTGTACGACAGCGTGTTCCAGTTCCCGCCAATATCCAGCAACTTCGCACAGCCGTTGAAGAGGAGTTGGGGACAACATTCCACAGGACACAAATCAACAGCCTGATCAACTCTATGCGAAGGAGATGTCGCGCTGCATGGTGGTCACACCAGATACTGACAGGTTTTAGGCAGTGGTGATTTTAACATGTATATCTTTGGTGGGGCAAACTCAAAAAAATGTTTGATGCATGCCAGCATAGCTACTACACAACACTAAACAGTACATGAATTGCACTATAACAGTGATAAATGGTGCCCATAAACTGTTAGGACCTTTACATGAAGCTGTCCCAACAGCAGAGCTTTCTTGTCAGCACCATGGAGTGAATCCTTACCACCGCTACATCTGGATATCAGCAGAGCCTTGTCTGGCAGCGAAACAGTTCATTCAGCCTCATTTACTGCCTTTTTAAAAATACATAGCTGATATGGCTGCCTCGCTTAAACAAATGTGGGTTTCTACTGACAATTGAGATGTACAAACTATGGCGTAAGGGAACGATGAGCGGATAAGAGGCAATCCGTAATTTCGATTAAGACAATGAGCTAGGACGGACGCAGCCAATATAACTATCTGTGCAGCACTTTTGAAATGTACAGCGACAGAATTCAGAACATGGGATGTTCATACAGTATTCTCCCTGTACACCAAGTCAGAACCGTAGGATAAATAAAGGGGGCATATAAGTAGACAATGAAAGCTCTTACAATACTCGATGATGACATTTCTCTAAACAGGCTACATAGGCTACATGTGCACCACCAAGTCAGAACAGTAGGCTAACTTATGAGGGGGGAAGGGACATATCTCCCTGGCATATTACATCATTTATGCAGCAGAATCCAATATATTTTTGGACTCACCTTGTTGTGCTGTGCTCACTTGAACAGGAAGGTGGCGCAGCGGTCCTTCTTGTGGGCAAATTTTGTCATCAAAGTCTGGCATTCTCTAGATTTATGGTGTTTTCAAAAACAACTGGGAACTAAAAACATAAATTAAGGTGGAATCTTGACGTCAGTGATCTTCAGGTCGGCGCTCAAGAAAGAGGCCCAAGTTCCCGAATTGGAACTCCGAGTTGGATTCAAAGCGTATTTTCCCAGTCGGAACTCGTTCCCGGCGCAACTAGAGAGCATTACCAACCCCTACGCTCTGTATTTTCTACCGGCTGCCCCTCCACCACAGAAAGCACTGAGCTAGGCTGAAACACCTGTATATTCCTCTGGCTGCCCCTCCACCACAGAAAGCACTGAGCTATGCTGAAACACCTGTATATTCCTCTGGCTGCCCCTCCACCACAGAAAGCACTGAGCTGGGCTGAAACACCTGTATATTCCTCTGGCTGCCCCTCCACCACAGAAAGCACTGAGCTGGGCTGAAACACCTGTATATTCCTCTGGCTGCCCCTCCACCACAGAAAGCACTGAGCTGGGCTGAAACACCTGTATATTCCTCTGGCTGCCCCTCCACCACAGAAAGCACTGAGCTGGGCTGAAACACCTGTATATTCCTCTGGCTGCCCCTCCACCACAGAAAGCACTGAGCTAGGCTGAAACACCTGTATATTCCTCTGGCTGCCCCTCCACCACAGAAAGCACTGAGCTGGGCTGAAACACCTGTATATTCCTCTGGCTGCCCCTCCACCACAGAAAGCACTGAGCTGGGCTGAAACACCTGTATATTCCTCTGGCTGCCCCTCCACCACAGAAAGCACTGAGCTAGGCTGAAACACCTGTATATTCCTCTGGCTGCCCCTCCACCACAGAAAGCACTGAGCTATGCTGAAACACCTGTATATTCCTCTGGCTGCCCCGCCACCACAGAAAGCACTGAGCTGGGCTGAAACACCTGTATATTCCTCTGGCTGCCCCGCCACCACAGAAAGCACTGAGCTGGGCTGAAACACCTGTATATTCCTCTGGCTGCCCCTCCACCACAGAAAGCACTGAGCTGGGCTGAAACACCTGTATATTCCTCTGGCTGCCCCTCCACCACAGAAAGCACTGAGCTATGCTGAAACACCTGTATATTCCTCTGGCTGCCCCACCACCACAGAAAGCACTGAGCTGGGCTGAAACACCTGTATATTCCTCTGGCTGCCCCGCCACCACAGAAAGCACTGAGCTGGGCTGAAACACCTGTATATTCCTCTGGCTGCCCCTCCACCACAGAAAGCACTGAGCTATGCTGAAACACCTGTATATTCCTCTGGCTGCCCCTCCACCACAGAAAGCACTGAGCTGGGCTGAAACACCTGTATATTCCTCTGGCTGCCCCTCCACCACAGAAA
Organism: Salmo trutta; assembly: GCF_901001165.1. Classification (NCBI taxonomy): domain Eukaryota; kingdom Metazoa; phylum Chordata; class Actinopteri; order Salmoniformes; family Salmonidae; genus Salmo; species Salmo trutta. Next base: position 47,720,020 of record NC_042968.1, read on the forward strand.
GCACTGAGCTAGGCTGAAACACCTGTATATTCCTCTGGCTGCCCCTCCACCACAGAAAGCACTGAGCTATGCTGAAACACCTGTATATTCCTCTGGCTGCCCCGCCACCACAGAAAGCACTGAGCTGGGCTGAAACACCTGTATATTCCTCTGGCTGCCCCGCCACCACAGAAAGCACTGAGCTGGGCTGAAACACCTGTATATTCCTCTGGCTGCCCCGCCACCACAGAAAGCACTGAGCTGGGCTGAAACACCTGTATATTCCTCTGGCTGCCCCTCCACCACAGAAAGCACTGAGCTGGGCTGAAACACCTGTATATTGGAGATGCCTTACTCAAGAAGCAACCATGTTTGTATGCGGCTTTATTAACTCACATTTCAATGTTTTTTACAAAGTGATATGTGACGTGTTAATGTCAAAATTAACATGAAAAACATACTATTTTAAAAATTTTTGCTCGACAGGTGGGTCTTAAAACAGGTGGGGCTCACCTGCCCTGAATGACAGGCCGCCACTGAGTATCTGTGACCAACAGATGCATATCTGAATTCCCAGTCATGTGAAATCCATAGATTAGGTTCTAATGAATTTATTTCAAATTGACATGATTTCCTTACATGAACTGTAACTCAATAAAATGGTTTTAAATTGTTGCGTTTATATTTTTTTCTTCAGTGTATATTCATACGTGTGCAAATTTTCATCATAATTATTAATTTACAAAATATACTGGACGAAATTATTATTCTGAAGGATTTGGAGAAACGGAAGTAGTGTTTTTGTTGTTGTCCGTTTCACGGCGGTGTAAATAAACAATGCAGTTTGTTTGTCCGAAGACGGTCTGGCTGGAACATTCTGGTACCGTCGAAGGGCAGGACTGAAATCTGCTTCAACACTAATAGAGATATCCTTCATTACGTTTTCCAGTGGAGTGAATCGGTGAGTTTTGCTACCTAGAATATGGGACAAATGTCACAGAAAAAAACGGTTAGCCAGTGCGCAGCTAGCTAGCCAACAATGGTAATGCTAACTAGCATTATCATTAGCAAGACGAATGTCAGAAGAAGCAGGGCGCTAGGGTATTACCAATGTAAAGACGTTTAGATCAGGGTTGTTCTCCTTGGGGTGAAGGTCGAACACAAGCAAACTTCAGATTTTACAATTGTCATTAGCAAGAAGTGATAGGAGTTAAAGTTGTCATTGAGCCAGCTGATCAACTAACGTTAGCTAAAGTTAGCTAGCTAGCTAGCTGTAGCTTGTTTTGAAAGACAGTACGCACGTTAGCTGTGGTAGCTGGTACTCAAGTCTGCATACACGCTAATGTTACGGATGGCTATGATCCTCCTGGCCTGTTTGTGTTGTGATCCTCCTGGCCTGTTTGTGTTGTGATCCTCCTGGCCTGTTTGTGTTGTGATCCTCCTGGCCTGTTTGTGTTGTGATCCTCCTGGCCTGTTGTGATCCTCCTGGCCTGTTGTGATCCTCCAGGCCTGTTTGTGTTGTGATCCTCCTGGCCTGTTTGTGTTGTGATCCTCCTGGCCTGTTTGTGTTGTGATCCTCCAGGCCTGTTGTGATCCTCCTGGCCTGTTTGTGTTGTGATCCTCCTGGCCTGTTTGTGTTGTGATCCTCCTGGCCTGTTTGTGTTGTGATCCTCCTGGCCTGTTTGTGTTGTGATCCTCCTGGCCTGTTTGTGTTGTGATCCTCCTGGCCTGTTTGTGTTGTGATCCTCCTGGCCTGTTTGTGTTGTGATCCTCCTGGCCTGTTTGTGTTGTGATCCTCCAGGCCTGTTGTGATCCTCCTGGCCTGTTTGTGTTGTGATCCTCCTGGCCTGTTTGTGTTGTGATCCTCCAGGTTCCTCCGAGCCATGCACTGCAGCTGCGTACGGAGCTCCAGAGCTCTGTCTCCTGCCCTGCTCCCTAGGCTGCTGTCCCATGCAGGATGTTGGGCTCCGGGGACTAGGCCTAGGGGTCTCTGGAGCTCCCCCCGGAGCCTGGCCTCGGCTGGAGAGACCGCGCAGCCCATCCCCTTGCCCAGCCAAGCCCGGGTGGTGATCTGTGGAGGGGGCATCGTAGGGACGTCTGTTGCCTATCACCTGGCCAAGCTGGGCTGGACTGAGATCGTGCTATTGGAGCAGGGAAGGTAAGAGGCTAAATGATGTGGTCTGTTTACAAGAGGGGGGGTGCATGTTTCCATAACACTTTATTTGTGGGTAGGAGGACAATATGACATTTTCATCAGTTCATTGTTTTACTGGGCTTGTCAGGTGATGGGAGACCAATACGGTAAAAGCGCAGACTAGCCTACGAAACCTTATTGATGATAACAATGGTAACTTCTAGGAAGCAGAAGGAAGCGTAGTCTTATGTCTCATTACTCACTCTGCTGTGTTGTGGTCCTCTGTCTGTGTGGTCCTCTGTCTGTGTGGTCCTCTGTCTGTGTTGTGGTCCTCTGTCTGTGTTGTGGTCCTCTGTCTGTGTTGTGGTCCTCTGTCTGTGTTGTGGTCCTCTGTCTGTGTTGTGGTCCTCTGTCTGTGTGGTCCTCTGCTGTGTCGTGGTCCTCTGTCTGTGTCGTGGTCCTCTGTCTGTGTCGTGGTCCTCTGTCTGTGTCGTGGTCCTCTGTCTGTGTCGTGGTCCTCTGTCTGTGTCGTGGTCCTCTGTCTGTGTTGTGGTCCTCTGTCTGTGTTGTGGTCCTCTGTCTGTGTTGTGGTCCTCTGTCTGTGTTGTGGTCCTCTGTCTGTGTTGTGGTCCTCTGTCTGTGTTGTGGTCCTCTGCTGTGTCGTGGTCCTCTGTCTGTGTTGTGGTCCTCTGTCTGTGTTGTGGTCCTCTGTCTGTGTTGTGGTCCTCTGTCTGTGTTGTGGTCCTCTGTCTGTGTTGTGGTCCTCTGCTGTGTTGTGGTCCTCTGTCTGTGTTGTGGTCCTCTGTCTGTGTTGTGGTCCTCTGTCTGTGTTAGACAGGGAGGAAAGTAGATGGCCGTTCTTACAGCTATGGGATCTACTATCTGTGTAATTGTGGATCATAGAATCCCTATGAATTATTGTGATCTCATGTGCATTATGCATGTTAGGCTGGGCGCTGGCACCACCAGCCTGGGCGCTGGGATCATCTGTGTGTGTGTGTTGTACCAGTGGTATTTAGTTGTGTGTATAAACTACATTTACCAGTGGTATTTAGTTGTTTGTATAAACTACATTTACCAGTGGTATTTAGTTGTGTGTATAAACTACATTTACCAGTGGTATTTAGTTGTGTGTATAAACTACATTTACCAGTGGTATTTAGTTGTGTGTGTATAAACTACATTTACCAGTGGTATTTAATTGTGTATATAAACTACATTTACCACCAGGCTGTGTGCTAGGCTAGGTGCTGTCCCTAACCATGTCCTCATCTCTCTGTGTGCTAGGCTAGGTGCTGTAGCTAACCATGTTGTCCTCATCTCTCTGTGTGCTAGGCTAGGTGCTGTCCCTAACCATGTCCTCATCTCTCTGTGTGCTAGGCTAGGTGCTGGCACCACCAGGCTGTGTGCTAGGCTAGGTGCTGTATCTAACCATGTTGTCCTCATCTCTCTGTGTGCTAGGCTAGGTGCTGTAGCTAACCATGTTGTCCTCATCTCTCTGTGTGCTAGGCTAGGTGCTGGCACCACCAGGCTGTGTGCTGGGGTCGTCAGCGTTGCCAAGCCCATCTCCATTGAGTGTAAAATGGCTGACTACTCCAACTCCCTGTATGAACACCTGGAGGAGGAGACTGGGGTCAAGACAGGTGGGATGGACTTCTACAGTAGGACTAGCCTGGTTTCTGCTCCATTTGTACTAACATGCCTACAGTAGGACTAGCCTGGTTTCTGCTCCATTTGTACTAACATGCCTACAGTATGACTATCCTGGTTTCTGCTCCATTTGTACTAACATGCCTACAGTATGACTATCCTGGTTTCTGCTCCATTTGTACTAACATGCCTACAGTAGGACTATCCTGGTTTCTGCTCCATTTGTACTAACATGCCTACAGTAGGACTAGCCTGGTTTCTGCTCCATTTGTACTAACATGCCTACAGTATGACTATCCTGGTTTCTGCTCCATTTGTACTAACATGCCTACAGTATGACTATCCTGGTTTCTGCTCCATTTGTACTAACATGCCTACAGTAGGACTAGCCTGGTTTCTGCTCCATTTGTACTAACATGCCTACAGTAGGACTATCCTGGTTTCTGCTCCATTTGTACTAACATGCCTACAGTAGGACTATCCTGGTTTCTGCTCCATTTGTACTAACATGCCTACAGTAGGACTATCCTGGTTTCTGCTCCATTTGTACTAACATGCCTACAGTAGGACTAGCCTGGTTTCTGCTCCATTTGTACTAACATGCCTACAGTAGGACTAGCCTGGTTTCTGCTCCATTTGTACTAACATGCCTACAGTAGGACTAGCCTGAGTTCCCTCTCTTCTTCTCACATGCTGTTTCCGTTTGTGTATAAACTGGATTTACCAGTGGTATTTAGTCGTGTGAAAAAACAGATTTACCAGTGGTATTTAGTCGTGTGAGAAAACAGATTTACCAGTGGTATTTAGTCGTGTGAAAAAACAGATTTACCAGTGGTATTTAGTCGTGTGAAAAAACAGATTTACCAGTGGTATTTAGTCGTGTGAAAAAACAGATTTACCAGTGGTATTTAGTCGTGTGAAAAAACAGATTTACCAGTGGTATTTAGTCGTGTGAAAAAAACAGATTTACCAGTGGTATTTAGTCGTGTGAAAAAACAGATTTACCAGTGGTATTTAGTCGTGTGAAAAAACAGATTTACCAGTGGTATTTAGTCGTGTGAAAAAACAGATTTACCAGTGGTATTTAGTCGTGTGAAAAAACAGATTTACCAGTGGTATTTAGTCGTGTGAAAAAACAGATTTACCTGTGGTATTTAGTTGTGTGCCAAAGCCAAGAGAGTATGGCAGGGCGTTGCCTTGTGTGGTTTAACATGAGATGACTCGTGACTTGGCAGTCCTGCTGTGTGTGTGTGTGTGTGTGTTCCAGGCTACGTGAGAACAGGCTCTCTATGCCTGGCCCAGAATCAGGACCGTTTCCTGTCCCTGAAACGTCTGGCATCCAGGCTGAAGTAAGTCCCTCCCTGACCGCCCTTCTCTTCCCTCCCCTCCCTGACCGCCCTTCTCTTCCCTCTCCTCCCTGACCGCCCTTCTCTTCCCTCCCCTCCCTGACCGCCCTTCTCTTCCCTCCCCTCCCTGACCGCCCTTCTCTTCCCTCCCCTCCCTGACCGCCCTTCTCTTCCCTCCCCTCCCTGACCGCCCTTCTCTTCCCTCCCCTCCCTGACCGCCCTTCTCTTCCCTCCCCTCCCTGACCGCCCTTCCCTCCCCTCCCTGACCGCCCTTCTCTTCCCTCCCCTCCCTGACCGCCCTTCTCTTCCCTCCCCTCCCTGACCGCCCTTCCCTCCCCTCCCTGACCGCCCTTCCCTCCCCTCCCTGACCGCCCTTCTCTTCCCTCCCTGACCGCCCTTCTCTCCTCTCCCTGACCGCCCTTCTCTTCCCTCCCCTCCCTGACCGCCCTTCTCTTCCCTCCCCTCCCTGACCGCCCTTCTCTCCTCCCCTCCCTGACCGCCCTGCTCTCCCCTCCCTGACCGCCCTTCTCTTCCCTCCCTGACCGCCCTTCTCTTCCCTCCCTGACCGTCCTTCTCTTCCCTCCCCTCCCTGACCGCCCTTCCCTCCCTGACCGCCCTTCCCTCCCCTCCCTGACCGCCCTTTCTCTTCCCCCCCTCCCTGACCGCCCTTCTCTTCCCTCCCCTCCTGACCGCCCTTCCCTCCCCTCCCCTGACCGCCCTTCCCTTCCCTCCCTGACCCGCCCTTCTCTCCTCTCCCTGACCGCCCTTCTCTTCCCGCCCTCTCCCTGACCGCCCTTCTCTTCCCTCCCCTCCCTGACCGCCCTTCTCTTCCCTCCCCTCCCTGACCGCCCTTCTCTTCCCTCCCCTCCCTGACCGCCCTTCTCTCCCCTCCCTGACCGCCCTTCTCTTCCCTCCCTGACCGCCCTTCTCTTCCCTCCCTGACCGTCCTTCTCTTCCCTCCCCTCCCTGACCGTCCTTCTCTTCCCTCCCCTCCCTGACCCGCCCTTCCCTCCCCTCCCTGACCGCCCTTCTCTTCCCTCCCTGACCGCCCTTCCCTCCCCTCCCTGACCGCCCTTCTCTTCCCTCCCCTCCCTGACCGCCCTTCTCTTCCCTCCCCTCCCTGACCGCCCTTCTCTTCCCTCCCCTCCCTGACCGCCCTTCTCTTCCCTCCCCTCCCTGACCGCCCTTCTCTTCCCTCCCCTCTCTGACCGCCCTTCTCTTCCCTCCCCTCCCTGACCGCCCTTCTCTTCCCTCCCCTCTCTGACCGCCCTTCCCTCCCCTCCCCTCCCTGACCGCCCTTCCCTCCCCTTCCTGACCCTGCCTCTCCTCTGATCCAGTAGGTCTCTCCCTGACCCTGCCTCTCTCTGGGACGTAGCTGAACTCCAGTTCTCTTAAGTCACTTGAATTATTGAACTATTTTTGTTGCTCATTACTGTTCATTGATCCTATCCAGCTCCACTGGCCTGCTGAATGTTTCTGGAAACCTCCATAACTCTCCTCCCTCTTCTCTCTCCCTCTCCTCTTCCCTCTCCTTCTCCTCTCTCTCCTCCTCTCTCTCTCTCCTCCTCCCTCTCTCTCTCTCTCCCTCTCCCTCTCCTCCTCTCCCTCTCATCCTCTCTCTCTCCTCCTTCCCCTCTCCCCCTCCTCCCTCCCCTCCTCCTCCTCCCTCCTCCTCCTCCCTCCCCTCCTCCCTCTCCTCCCTCTCCTCCTCCCTCTCTCCTCCTCCCTCCCCTCCTCCCTCTCCTCTCTCTCTCTCTCTCTCTCTCTCCTCTCCTCCTCTCTCCCCTTCTCCCTCTCCTCTCTCTCTCCTCCTCCCTCCCCTCCTCCCTCTCCTCCTCCCTCCCCTCCTCCCCCTCTCAGTGTGATGGGGATCCCCTGTAACGTGATCAAACCCAAAGAGGTGTCCAAGCTCCACCCCCTGGTGAATATTCATGACCTGGTGGGGGCTCTCCACCTACCGGGGGATGCCGTGGTGTCACCGCCTGACGTCAATCACGCCCTCGCCACGGCAGCGGCCGGACACGGTGAGACAGTAAAACCAACGATGGACTATTGTTTAAACTTGCAAACCTAAAAATTCCCAGGTTTTTCCAGAAATCCTGATTGGATGATTCCAGATTTCCTGCTTGTTCCGTCCTGATTCGGGGGAATTTTCCAACCGGGATTTCTGGGAGAAACTAAGAATTTTAGGAAAAATCATGCACATTTTTGCAAGCCTAACTGTAGTTAGGATGTAATGAAGGCAGAAAGCAAGGCTTCTGGAGGGAAGAGCCAAGGTGTGGCCTGCCAAGCAGAGTGAGTTAGTTAGTTCCCATGGGGCATCTCTTTGGCTAATTTGACATCCTGGTACTCCAGTCAATCTGCCGGGGAACTACACATAGTGTTTGTATTGTTTGATCACATTGTACCGTTCTACATGAATACATATACAGTTGAAGTCGGAAGTTTACATTCACTTAGGTTGGAGTCATTAAAACTCATTTTTTCAACCACTCGACAAATGTCTTGTTAACAAACTATAGTTTTGGCAAGTCGGTTAGGACATCTACTTTCTGCATGACACAAGTCATTTTTTCCAACAATTGTTTACAGACAGATTATTTCACTTATAATTCACTGTATCACAATTCCAGTGGGTCAGAAGTTTACATACACTAAGTTGACTGTGCCTTTAAACAGCTTGGAAAATTCCAGAAAATGATGTCATGGCTTTAGAAGCTTCTGATAGGCTAATTGATATAATTTGAGTCAATTGGAGGTGTACCTGTGGATGTATTTCAAGGCCTACCTTCAAACTCAGTACCTCTATGCTTGACATCATGCGGAAATCAAAAGAAATCAGGCAAGACCTCATAATTGTAGACCTCCACAAGTCTGGTTCATCCTTGGGAGCAATTTCCAAACGCCTGAAGGTACCACGTTCATCTGTACAAATAATAGTATGCAAGTATAAACACCATGGGACCACGCAGCCGTCATACCGCTCAGGAAGGAGACACGTTCTGTCTCCTAGAGATGAACGTCCTTTGGTGTGAAAACTGCAAATCAATCCCAGAACAACAGCAAAGGACCTTGTGAAGATGCTGGAGGAAACCGGTACAAAAGTATCTATATCCACAGTAAAACGAGTCCTATATCGACATAACCTGAAAGGCCGCTCAGCAAGGAAGAAGCCACTGCTCCAAAACCGCCATAAAAAAGCCAGACTACGGTTTGCAACTGCACATGGGGACAAAGATCGTACTTTTTGGAGAAATGTCCTCTGGTCTGATGAAACAAACAGAACTGTTTGGCCATAATGACCATCGATATGTTTGGAGGAAAAAGGGGGAGTCTTGCAAGCTGAAGAACACCATCCCAACCGTGAAGCACGGGGCTGGCAGCATCATGTTGTGGGGGTGCTTTGCTGCAGGAGGGACTGGTGCATTTCACAAAATAGATGGCATCATGAGGAATGAAAATGATGTGGATATATTGAAGCAACATCTCAAGACATCAGTCAGGAAGTTAAAGCTTGGTCGCAAATGGGTCTTCCAAATGTACAATGACCCCAAGCATACTTCCAAAGTTGTGGCAAAATGGCTGAAGGACAACAAAGTCAAGGTATTGGAGTGGCCATCACAAAGCCCTGACCGCAATCCTGTAGACAATTTGTGGGCAGAACTGTAAAAGCGTGTGTGAGCAAGGAGGCCTACAAACCTGACTCAGTTACACCAGCTCTGTCAGGAGGAATGGGAAAAAATTCACCCAACTTATTGTGGGAAGCTTGTGGAAGGCTACCCAAAACATTTGAACCAAGTTAAACAATTTAAAGGCAATGTTACCAAATACTAATTGAGTGTATGTAAACTTCTGACCCACTGGGAATGTGATGAAAGAAATAAAAGCTGAAATAAATCATTCTCTCTACTATTATTCTGACATTTAACATTCTTAAAATAAAGTGGTGATCCTAACTGATCTAAGACAGGGAATTTTTACTCGGATTAAATATCAGGAATTGTGAAAAACTGAGTTTAAATGTATTTGGTTAAGGTGTATGTAAACTTCCGACTTCGACCGTCTGCCCTGTTCTGATCCTCCAGGAGTGCAGATCCACGAGCGCACCACAGTTAACCACGTGATGATGGATAAGGGACATGTGACAGCAGTGGAGACGGACAGAGGAGCCATCGAGTGTGAATACTTTGTCAACTGTGCAGGACAGGTGAATCTCTACCCATTGTGTGTGTGTGACTGTGTATGTGTGTGACTATGTGTGTGTATGTGTGTGACTGTGTGTGTGTGTGACTGTGTGTGTGTGACAGACTGTGTCTGTGTGTGTGAGAGAGACTGTGTGTGTGTGAGAGAGAGAGAGAGACTGTAATTGACTTGGGGTCTCTCTCTCTCTCCACTAGTCTTTAGACAGTTAACACTGTGCTAGACAGCTCTCTTCAGCCTAACTGATCTATAAGGTTTCATAGTGCGTTATGAATTATAGAATGCATCCTATTTAGTGCACTAGAATAAGGAACCATTTGGGACACATACACGCTGTATATGAAGTGTTGTAACTAGCTGTCTCCTGAGGTTTATAAACTAAAGACTCTCTGGGTGTAGGAGCTGGACCAGACCAGTGTTGTAACTAGACTCTCTGGGTGTAGGAGCTGGACCAGGCCAGTGTTGTAACTACAGACTCTCTGGGTGTAGGAGCTGGACCAGACCAGTGTTGTAACTAAAGACTCTCTGGGTGTAGGAGCTGGACCAGACCAGTGTTGTAACTAGACTCTCTGGGTGTAGGAGCTGGACCAGGCCGGTGTTGTAACTACAGACTCTCTGGGTGTAGGAGCTGGACCAGACCAGTGTTGTAACTAAAGACTCTCTGGGTGTAGGAGCTGGACCAGACCAGTGTTGTAACTAAAGACTCTCTGGGTGTAGGAGCTGGACCAGACCAGTGTTGTAACTAAAGACTCTCTGGGTGTAGGAGCTGGACCAGACCAGTGTTGTAACTAAAGACTCTCTGGGTGTAGGAGCTGGACCAGACCAGTGTTGTAACTAAATACTCTCTGGGTGTAGGAGCTGGACCAGACCAGTGTTGTAACTACAGACTCTCTGGGTGTAGGAGCTGGACCAGGCCAGTGTTGTAACTAAAGACTCTCTGGGTGTAGGAGCTGGACCAGACCAGTGTTGTAACTAAAGACTCTCTGGGTGTAGGAGCTGGACCAGGCCAGTGTTGTAACTAAACTAAAGACTCTCTGGGTGTAGGAGCTGGACCAGACCAGTGTTGTAACTAAAGACTCTCTGGGTGTAGGAGCTGGACCAGACCAGTGTTGTAACTAAAGACTCTCTGGGTGTAGGAGCTGGACCAGACCAGTGTTGTAACTACAGACTCTCTGGGTGTAGGAGCTGGACCAGACCAGTGTTGTAACTAAAGACTCTCTGGGTGTAGGAGCTGGACCAGACCAGTGTTGTAACTAAAGACTCTCTGGGTGTAGGAGCTGGACCAGACCAGTGTTGTAACTAAAGACTCTCTGGGTGTAGGAGCTGGACCAGACCAGTGTTGTAACTAAAGACTCTCTGGGTGTAGGAGCTGGACCAGACCAGTGTTGTAACTACAGACTCTCTGGGTGTAGGAGCTGGACCAGGCCAGTGTTGTAACTAAAGACTCTCTGGGTGTAGGAGCTGGACCAGACCAGTGTTGTAACTAAACTAAAGACTCTCTGGGTGTAGGAGCTGGACCAGACCAGTGTTGTAACTAAAGACTCTCTGGGTGTAGGAGCTGGACCAGGCCAGTGTTGTAACTAAAGACTCTGGGTGTAAGAGCTGGACCAGACCAGTGTTGTAACTAAAGACTCTCTGGGTGTAGGAGCTGGACCAGACCAGTGTTGTAACTAAAGACTCTCTGGGTGTAGGAGCTGGACCAGGCCAGTGTTGTAACTAAAGACTCTCTGGGTGTAGGAGCTGGACCAGACCAGTGTTGTAACTAAAGACTCTCTGGGTGTAGGAGCTGGACCAGACCAGTGTTGTAACTAGACTCTCTGGGTGTAGGAGCTGGACCAGGCCAGTGTTGTAACTAAACTAAAGACTCTCTGGGTGTAGGAGCTGGACCAGACCAGTGTTGTAACTAAAGACTCTCTGGGTGTAGGAGCTGGACCAGACCAGTGTTGTAACTAAAGACTCTCTGGGTGTAGGAGCTGGACCAGACCAGTGTTGTAACTAAAGACTCTCTGGGTGTAGGAGCTGGACCAGACCAGTGTTGTAACTAGCTGTCATATCATAGGGGGGTTATGAATGCTATATGATGTGTTATAACTGTCCTATGTATGTTCCTCAGTGGGCATATGAGCTGGGCCAGGCCAGTGAGATCAAGGTGTCTGTTCCTCTAGTAGTGTTCATATCATAGGGGGGTTATGAATGCTATATTATGTGTTATAACTGTCCTATGTCCTCAGTGGGCGTATGAGCTGGGCCAGGCCAGTGAGACCAAGGTGTCTGTTCCTCTCCATGGATGTGAACACTTCTACCTCCTCTCCAAGCCTCTAGCAGAGCCTCTACAGCCAAGCACCCCAGGTGAGACTACCTCCTCTCCAAGCCTCTAAATTAATAGAACCAAAAGCTTACCTTGACTTGGTGTTGGAGAGTTCCAGTGTTGGATAGCCATAGCCAGCTTGCTAACATAGTATCTCTCTTTGTTTGAGTAGGCTAATCTAGCTAGCTGCATTCGCTAGCTGTGAACGTGAAAAAAAATACAGAAAAATATATTAAGCTTTCTCTCTCTTGCTTTTCCTTCATTTTTGAAGAAATTCATTTGAAAACTGTTCAACTATTGTCTGTCTCTCTTAAGTCAACTACTCACCACGTTTTATGCACTGCAGTGCTAGCTAGATGTAGCTTATGCATTCAGTACTAGATTCATTCTCTGATCCTTTGATTGGGTGGACAACATGTCAGGTCATGCTGCGAAAGCTCTGATAGGTTGGAGAACATCCTCTGGAAGTTGTCATAATTACTGTGTAAGTCTATGGAAGGGGGTGAGAACCACGAGCCTCCTAGGTTTTGTGTAGAAGTCAATGTGCCCAGAGGAGGACGGAAACTAGCTGTCCTCCGGCTACACCGTGGTGCTGTTGAGGCTACTGTAGACCTTCATTGCAAAACAGTGTTTTTTAATCAATGATTTGGTAACATACAAATATTTTTTGTATCTAAATGGGATAACTTTTTTAATTTTTATGAAATTCACTGAGGAGGATGGTCCTCCCCTTCCTCCTCTGAGGGCCCTCCACTGGCCTGAACTCTGTCCTGTCTGGTGGTCAGGGTGTGCTGTAATCAGGGCTCTAAAGTGTGACCAATAATGGTCGCATATGCAACAAAATATTTTTGCTGTGAAACCAGGAGTTTTATTTTGGGAGGACTGTGTGACTATATGAAGAAGAAAAAGAATCTCCCAACGAATTGTTTTAATGATAAGGCTTGGCTGTACACATGTGCTCCAGAAGCAGATAGAATTCAATAGAGGCTGTTTCTTTTATCAATTTAATTACATTTTCTGGTGTTCAACATTTCATTTATCCTCCCAACCATATCCATGTGGGGTCAGGGGTCAGACTGTGTTGTAACTGTGTATCTCTGTGTGTTCTCTCTCTAGTGGGGACAGATCCAACCATATCCATGTGGGGTCTGGGGTCAGACTGTGTTGTAACTGTGTATCTCTGTGTGTTCTCTCTCTCTAGGACAGATCCAACCATATCCATGTGGGGTCAGGGGTCAGGCTGTATTGTAACTGTTTATCTCTGTGTGTTCTCTCTCTCTAGGACAGATCCAACCATATCCATGTGGGGTCAGGGGTCAGACTGTGTTGTAACTGTGTATCTCTGTGTGTTCTCTCTCTCTAGGACAGATCCAACCATATCCATGTGGGGTCAGGGGTCAGGCTGTGTTGTAACTGTGTATCTCTGTGTGTTCTGTCTCTCTAGTGGTGATAGATATGGATGGGAGGATCTATGTGAGAGCGTGGCAGGGAGGGGTCCTGTCTGGAGGATTTGAGAAGAACCCTAAACCCATCTTCACAGAGGGCCGTAACCAGCTGGAGATACAGAACATGCAGGAGGACTGGGACCACTTCGGTGAGAGAAGGGGGCTGATTTATCTACAACGGAACCCTGTTCCGTTTACGTTGCCACGGCTACTGTAGAACATGGGAGTCCATTTAGCAGACGTTTTACCAACTGAGCCACACGTTCTAGAATGGGTTATACTGGTTATATACTGGTTATATACTGGTTATATACTGGTTATATACTGGTTATATACTGGTTATATACTGGTTATATACTGGTTATATACTGGTTATATACTGGTTATATACTGTGTTTATACTGGTTATATACTGGTTATATACTGTGTTTATACTGGTTATATACTGGTTATATACTGGTTATATACTGGTTATATACTGGTTATATACTGGTTATATACTGGTTATATACTGGTTATATACTGTGTTTATACTGGTTATATACTGGTTATATACTGGTTATATACTGGTTATATACTGTGTTTTTACTGGTTATATACTGTGTTTATACTGGTTATATACTGGTTATATACTGGTTATATACTGTGTTTATACTGTGTTTATACTGGTTATATACTGTGTTTATACTGGTTATATACTGGTTATATACTGTGTTTATACTGCTTATATACTGGTTATATACTGTGTTTATATTGTGTTTATACTGTGTTTATATACTGTGTGTATATACTGGTTATATATTGTGTTTATACTGGTTATATACTGTGTTTATATACTGTGTGTATATACTGGTTATATATTGTGTATATACCGGTTATATACTGGTTATATACTGTGTTATATATTGTGTTTATACTGGTTATATACTGTGTTTATACTGGTTATATACTGTGTTTATACTGGTTATATACTGTGTTTATACTGTGTTATATACTGTGTTTATACTGTGTTATATACTGGTTATATATTGTGTTTATACTGTGTTATATACTGGTTATATATTGTGTTTATACTGTGTTATATACTGGTTATATACTGTGTTTATACTGGTTATATACTGTGTTTATACTGGTTATATACTGGTTATATGCTGTGTTTATACTGGTTATATGCTGTGTTTATACTGTGTTTATTGTGTTTTATACTGGTTAAATACTGTGTTGTTATATACTGTGTTTATACTGGTTATATGCTGTGTTGTTATATACTGTGTTTATACTGGTTATATACTGTGTTTATACTGGTTATATACTGTGTTTATACTGTGTAATATACTGTGTTTATACTGGTTATATACTGTGTTTATAATGGTTATATACTGTGTTTATACTGTTATATACTGTGTTTATACCGGTTATATACTGTGTATATATTGTGTTATATACTGTGTTATATACTGTGTTATATATTGTGTTTATACTGGTTATATACTGTGTTATATACTGTTTATACTGGTTATATACTGGTTATATACTGTGTTATATACTGTTTATACTGGTTATATACTGTGTTTTTACTGTTTTACTGGGTTTATACTGGGTTTATACTGTGTTTATACTGGGTTTATACTGTGTTATATACTGTGTTTATACTGGTTATACTGTGTTTATACTGGTTATATACTGTGTTTATACTGGTTATATACTGGTTATATGCTGTGTTTATACTGGTTATATACTGTGTTTTTACTGGTTATATGCTGTGTTTATACTGGTTATATGCTGTGTTTATACTGGTTATATGCTGTGTTGTTATACTGTGTTTATACTGGTTATATACTGTGTTTATACTGGTTATATACTGTGTATATACTGTGTTTATACTGGTTATATACTGTGTTATATACTGTGTTTATACTGTGTTATATACTGTGTTTATAATGGTTATATACTGTGTTTATACTGTTATATACTGTGTTAAATATTGTGTTTATACTGGTTATATACTGTGTTATATACTGGTTATATACTGGTTATATACTGTGTTATATACTGTTTATACTGGTTATATACTGTGTTTTTACTGTTTTACTGGGTTTATACTGGGTTTATACTGTGTTTATACTGGGTTTATACTGTGTTATATACTGTGTTTATACTGGTTATACTGTGTTTATACTGGTTATATACTGTGTTTATACTGGTTATATACTGGTTATATGCTGTGTTTATACTGGTTATATACTGTGTTTTTACTGGTTATATGCTGTGTTTATACTGGTTATATGCTGTGTTTATACTGGTTATATGCTGTGTTGTTATATACTGTGTTTATACTGGTTATATACTGTGTTTATACTGGTTATATGCTGTGTTTATACTGGTTATATACTGTGTTTATACTGGTTATATACTGTGTTGTTATATACTGTGTTTATACTGGTTATATACTGTGTTTATACTGTGTTTATACTGGTTATATACTGTGTTTATACTGGTTATATACTGTGTTATATATTGTGTTTATACTGGTTATATATTGTGTTTATACTGGTTATATACTGTGTTTATACTGGTTAAATACTGTGTTATATACTGTGTTTATACTGGTTATATACTGGTTATATGCTGTGTTTATATATTGTGTATATACTGGTTATATACTGTGTTTATACTGGTTATATACTGTGTTTATACTGGTTATATACTGTGTTATATACTGTGTGTATATACTGGTTATATATTGTGTATATACCGGTTATATACTGGTTATATACTGTGTTATATATTGTGTTATATATTGTGTTTATACTGGTTATATACTGTGTTTATACTGGTTATATACTGTGTTTATACTGGTTATATACTGTGTTTATACTGTGTTATATACTGTGTTTATACTGTGTTATATACTGGTTATATATTGTGTTTATACTGTGTTATATACTGGTTATATATTGTGTTTATACTGTGTTATATACTGGTTATATACTGGTTATATGCTGTGTTTATACTGGTTATATGCTGTGTTTATACTGTGTTTATTGTGTTTTATACTGGTTAAATACTGTGTTGTTATATACTGTGTTTATACTGGTTATATGCTGTGTTGTTATATACTGTGTTTATACTGGTTATATACTGTGTTTATACTGGTTATATACTGTGTTTATACTGTGTAATATACTGTGTTTATACTGGTTATATACTGTGTTTATAATGGTTATATACTGTGTTTATACTGTTATATACTGTGTTTATACCGGTTATATACTGTGTATATATTGTGTTATATACTGTGTTATATACTGTGTTATATATTGTGTTTATACTGGTTATATACTGTGTTATATACTGTTTATACTGGTTATATACTGGTTATATACTGTGTTTTTACTGTTTTACTGGGTTTATACTGTGTTTATACTGTGTTTATACTGGGTTTATACTGTGTTTATACTGTGTTTATACTGGGTTTATACTGTGTTATATACTGTGTTTATACTGGTTATACTGTGTTTATACTGGTTATATACTGGTTATATGCTGTGTTTATACTGGTTATATACTGTGTTTTTACTGGTTATATGCTGTGTTTATACTGGTTATATGCTGTGTTTATACTGGTTATATGCTGTGTTGTTATACTGTGTTTATACTGGTTATATACTGTGTTTATACTGGTTATATACTGTGTTTATACTGTGTAATATACTGTGTTTATACTGGTTATATACTGTGTTATATACTGTGTTTATACTGTGTTATATACTGTGTTTATAATGGTTATATACTGTGTTTATACTGTTATATACTGTGTTAAATATTGTGTTTATACTGGTTATATACTGTGTTATATACTGGTTATACTGGTTATATACTGGTTATATACTGTGTTATATACTGTTTATACTGGTTATATACTGTGTTTTTACTGTTTTACTGGGTTTATACTGGGTTTATACTGTGTTTATACTGGGTTTATACTGTGTTATATACTGTGTTTGTACTGGTTATACTGTGTTTATACTGGTTATATACTGTGTTTATACTGGTTATATACTGGTTATATGCTGTGTTTATACTGGTTATATACTGTGTTTTTACTGGTTATATGCTGTGTTTATACTGGTTATATGCTGTGTTTATACTGGTTATATGCTGTGTTGTTATATACTGTGTTTATACTGGTTATATACTGTGTTTATACTGGTTATACGCTGTGTTTATACTGGTTATATACTGTGTTTATACTGGTTATATACTGTGTTGTTATATACTGTGTTTATACTGGTTATATACTGTGTTTATACTGGTTATATACTGTGTTTATACTGGTTATATACTGTGTTTATACTGGTTATATACTGTGTTATATATTGTGTTTATACTGGTTATATATTGTGTTTATACTGGTTATATACTGTGTTTATACTGGTTAAATACTGTGTTATATACTGTGTTTATACTGGTTATATACTGGTTATATGCTGTGTTTATATATTGTGTATATACTGGTTATATACTGTGTTTATACTGGTTATATACTGTGTTTATACTGGTTATATACTGTGTTATATACTGTGTTTATACTGGTTATATATTGTGTTTATACTGGTTATATACTGTGTTTATACTGGTTATATACTGTGTGTATACTGGTTATATACTGTGTTTATACTGGGTTTATACTGGTTATATACTGTGTTTATACTGGTTATATACTGTGTGTATACTGGTTTATACTGTGTGTTTATAAACCGTAGTAACTGACCGGTCCGTAGTAACTGACCGGTCCGTAGTATCTCATTCTAACACCCTTTCTCACCCTCCCCCCTGTAGAACCCATGCTGTCGTCCCTGTTGAGGAGGATGCCAGAGCTGGAGGTGTGTGAGATCCAGCAGCTGGTTAACTGTCCTGAGTCGTTCACCCCAGACATGCGCTGTCTGATGGGGGAGACACCGGGGGTGCACGGCTACTTCGTCCTGGCTGGAATGAACGCCTCCGGCCTGGCCTTCGCTGGCGGAGCAGGAAAGTAAGAACGACGGGACATTTACCAGTGTTGAAAGTGAGAACGACGGGACATTTCCAGTACACTTACTTTAGGGTTGTCATGATTTGGCATTATTCATACGTTTCATGACAAGCAAACAAAACATGAACATTTAAGGAGTGAATTGTACACGTAGTATCGTAGATATAGTATCTTACTATCATAGATGTAGTATTGTAGTATTGTATATGTAGTATCATATTATCGTAGACGTAGTATCATAGTATCGTAGACAGTATCGTACACGTAGTATCGTAGATATAGTATCTTACTATCATAGATGTAGTATCGTATATGTAGTATCGTAGTATTGTATATATAGTATCATAGTATTGTATATGTAGTATCATATTATCGTAGACTTCGTATCGTAGTACACGTAGCATAATAGATATCGTATTGTAGTATCGTAGCATAATAGATATAGTATTGTAGTATCGTAGCATAATAGATATAGTATTGTAGTATCGTAGCATAATAGATATAGTATTGTAGTATCGTAGCATAATAGATATAGTATTGTAGTATCGTAGTCGGGGCCTAAAATGAACACCCTCCACCTGCCAAATGCAGGTAGTTTTTTTCATTCCTAATGTTACAACCAACCTATTATTAGTCTGGTTCATGTTCTCCCCGTGGAACATGGAGTATTGTAGACGTAGCAATTTAGTATCGTAGAAGTATTATCGCGACTACCCTAATCTGGTTCACGTGGGAGTGGAATAATGTTTGATGATTGACGTCATACTTATCACTCCACTGTCCTGTCTGTTAGGTTACAGCTGTCCTGTCTGTTAGGGGTTACAACTGTCCTGTCTGTTAGGGTTAGAGGTTACAGTTGTCCTGTCTGTTAGGGGTTACAACTGTCCTGTCTGTTAGCGGTTAGAGGTTGCAGCTGTCCTGTCTGTTAGAGGTTACAGCTGTCCTGTCTGTTAGGTTACAACTGTCCTGTCTGTTAGGTTACAACTGTCCTGTCTGTTAGGAGTTACAACTGTCCTGTCTGTTAGGGTTAGAGGTTACAACTGTCCTGTCTGTTAGGGGTTACAACTGTCCTGTCTGTTAGGGGTTACAACTGTCCTGTCTGTTAGGGGTTACAACTGTCCTGTCTGTTAGAGGTTACAACTGTCCTGTCTGTTAGGGGTTACAACTGTCCTGTCTGTTAGGGGTTACAACTGTCCTGTCTGTTAGGGGTTACAACTGTCCTGTCTGTTAGGGGTTACAACTGTCCTGTCTGTTAGGGGTTACAACTGTCCTGTCTGTTAGGGGTTACAACTGTCCTGTCTGTTAGGGGTTACAACTGTCCTGTCTGTTAGGGTTAGAGGTTACAACTGTCCTGTCTGTTAGGGTTAGAGGTTACAACTGTCCTGTCTGTTAGGGGTTACAACTGTCCTGTCTGTTAGGGGTTACAACTATCCTGTCTGTTAGGGTTAGAGGTTACAACTGTCCTGTCTGTTAGGGGTTAGAGGTTACAACTGTCCTGTCCGTTAGAGGTTACAACTGTCCTGTCTGTTAGGGTTAGAGGTTACAACTGTCCTGTCTGTTAGAGGTTACAACTGTCCTGTCTGTTAGGGGTTACAACTGTCCTGTCTGTTAGGGGTTACAACTGTCCTGTCTGTTAGGGGTTACAACTGTCCTGTCTGTTAGGGGTTACAACTGTCCTGTCTGTTAGGGTTAGGGGTTACAACTGTCCTGTCTGTTAGGGTTAGAGGTTACAACTGTCCTGTCTGTTAGGGTTAGAGGTTACAACTGTCCTGTCTGTTAGGGTTAGAGGTTACAACTGTCCTGTCTGTTAGGGTTAGAGGTTACAACTGTCCTGTCTGTTAGGGGTTACAACTGTCCTGTCTGTTAGGGGTTACAACTATCCTGTCTGTTAGGGTTAGAGGTTACAACTGTCCTGTCTGTTAGGGGTTAGAGGTTACAACTGTCCTGTCTGTTAGAGGTTACAACTGTCCTGTCTGTTAGGGGTTAGAGGTTACAACTGTCCTGTCTGTTAGGGGTTACAACTGTCCTGTCTGTTAGGGTTAGAGGTTAGAACTGTCCTGTCTGTTACATTTACATTTAAGTCATTTTGTAAGTCTTATCCAGAGCGACTTACAAATTGGTGCATTCACCTTATGATATCCAGTGGAACAACCACTTTACAATAGTGCATCTAAATCTTTTGGGGGGGGGTTAGAAGGATTACTTTATCCTATCCCAGGTATTCCTTAAAGAGGTGGGGTTTCAGGTGTCTCCGGAAGGTGGTGATTGACTCCGCTGTCCTGGCGTCGTGAGGGAGCTTGTTCCACCATTGGGGTGCCAGAGCAGCGAACAGTTTTGACTGGGCTGAGCGGGAACTGTGCTTCCTCAGAGATAGGGAGGCGAGCAGGCCAGAGGTGGATGAACGCAGTGCCCTTGTTTGGGTGTAGGGCCTGATCAGAGCCTGAAGGTACGGAGGTGCCGTTCCCCTCACAGCTCCGTAGGCAAGCACCATGGACTTGTAGCGGATGCGAGCTTCAACTGGAAGCCAGTGGAGAGATCGGAGGAGCGGGGTGACGTGAGAGACCTTGGGAAGGTTGAACACCAGACGGGCTGCGGCGTTCTGGATGAGTTGTAGGGGTTTAATGGCACAGGCAGGGAGCCCAGCCAACAGCGAGTTGCAGTAATCCAGACGGGAGATGACAAGTGCCTGGACTAGGACCTGCGCCGCTTCCTGTGTGAGGCAGGGTCGTACTCTGCGAATGTTGTAGAGCATGAACCTACAGGATCGGGTCACCGCCTTGATGTTAGTGGAGAACGACAGGGTGTTGTCCAGGGTCACGCCAAGGTTCTTAGCACTCTGGGAGGAGGACACAAGGGAGTTGTCAACAGTGATGGTGAGATCATGGAACGGGCAGTCCTTCCCCGGGAGGAAGAGCAGCTCCATCTTGCCGAGGTTCAGCTTGAGGTGGTGAGCCGTCATCCACACTGATATGTCTGTCAGACATGCAGAGATGTGATTCGCCACCTGGTTATCAGAAGGGGGAAAGGAGAAGATTGTGTGTCGTCTGCGTAGCAATGATAGGAGAGACCATGGGAGGATATGACCGAGGCAAGTGACTTGGTGTATAGTGAGAATAGGAGAGGGCCTAGAACAGAGCCCTGGGGGACACCAGTGGTGAGAGCACGTGGTGCGGAGACAGATTCTCGCCACGCCACCTGGTAGGAGCGACCTGTCAGGTAGGACGCAATCCAAGCGTGGGCCGCGCCGGAGATGCCCAGCTCGGAGAGGGTGGAGAGGAGGATCTGATGGTTCACAGTATCAAAGGCAGCAGATAGGTCTAGAAGGATGAGAGCAGAGGAGAGAGAGTTAGCTTTAGCAGTGCGGAGAGCCTCCGTGACACAGAGAAGAGCAGTCTCAGTTGAATGCCCAGTCTTGAAACCTGACTGATTAGGATCAAGAAGGTCATTCTGAGAGAGAGAGCAGGAGAGCTGGCCAAGGACGGCACGTTCAAGAGTTTTGGAGAGAAAAGAAAGAAGAGATACTGGTCTGTAGTTGTTGACATCGGAGGGATCGAGTGTAGGTTTTTTCAGAAGGGGTGCAACTCTCGCTCTCTTGAAGACGGAAGGGACGTAGCCAGCGGTCAAGGATGAGTTGATGAGCGAGGTGAGGTAGGGGAGAAGGTCTCCGGAAATGGTCTGGAGAAGAGAGGAGGGGATAGGGTCAAGTGGGCAGGTTGTTGGGCGGCCGGCCGTCACAAGACGCGAGATTTCATCTGGAGAGAGAGGGGAGAAAGAGGTCAAAGCACAGGGTAGGGCAGTGTGAGCAGAACCAGTGGTGTCGTTTGACTTAGCAAACGAGGATCGGATGTCATCAACCTTCTTTTCAAAATGGTTGACGAAGTCATCCGCAGAGAGGGAGGAGGGGGGGGAGGGGGAGGAGGATTCAGGAGGGAGGAGAAGGTAGCAAAGAGCTTCCTAGGGTTAGAGGCAGATGCTTGGAATTTAGAGTGGTAGAAAGTGGCTTTAGCAGCAGAGACAGGAGAGGAAAATGTAGAGAGGAGGGCGTGAAAGGATGCCAGGTCCGCAGGGAGGCGAGTTTTCCTCCATTTCCGCTCGGCTGCCCGGAGACCTGTTCTGTGAGCTCGCAATGAGTCGTCGAGCCACGGAGCAGGAGGGGAGGACCGAGCCGGCCTGGAGGATAGGGGACAGAGAAAATCAAAGGATGCAGAAAGGGAGGAGAGGAGGGTTGAGGAGGCAGAATCAGGAGATAGGTTGGAGAAGGTTTGAGCAGAGGGAAGAGATGATAGGATGGAAGAGGAGAGAGTAGCGGGAGAGAGAGAGCGAAGGTTGGGACGGCGCAATACCATCCGAGTAGGGGCAGAGTGAGAAGTGTTGGATGAGAGCGAGAGGGAAAAGGATACAAGGTAGTGGTCGGAGATTTGGAGGGGAGTTGCAATGAGATTAGTGGAAGAACAGCATCTAGTAAAGATGAGGTCAAGCGTATTGCCTGCCTTGTGAGTAGGGGGGGAAGGTGAGAGGGTGAGGTCAAAAGAGGAGAGGAGTGGAAAGAAGGAGGCAGAGAGGAATGAGTCAAAGGTAGACGTGGGGAGGTTAAAGTCACCCAGAACTGTGAGAGGTGAGCCATCCTCAGGGAAGGAACTTATCAAGGCATCAAGCTCATTGATGAACTCTCCAAGGGAACCTGGAGGGCGATAAATGATAAGGATGTTAAGCTTGAAAGGGCTGGTAACTGTGACAGCATGGAATTCAAATGAGGAGATAGACAGATGGGTCAGGGGAGAAAGAGAGAATGTCCACTTGGGAGAGATGAGGATTCCAGTGCCACCACCCCGCTGGCTCGATGCTCTAGGGGTATGCGAGAACACGTAGGCAGACGAGGAGAGAGCAGTAGGAGTAGCAGTGTTATCTGTGGTAATCCATGTTTCCGTCAGCGCCAGGAAGTCTAGGGACTGGAGGGTAGCATAGGCTGAGATGAACTCAGCCTTGTTGGCCGCAGACCGGCAGTTCCAGAGGCTGCCGGAGACCTGGAACTCCACGTGGGTTGTGCGCGCTGGGACCACCAGGTTAGAGTGGCAGCGGCCATGCGGTGTGAAGCGTTTGTATGGCCTGTGCAGAGGGGAGAGAACAGGGATAGACAGACACATAGTTGACAAGCTACAGAAGAGGCTACGCTAATGCAAAGGAGATTGGAATGACAAGTGGACTACACGTCTCGAATGTTCAGAAAGTTAAGCTTACGTTGCGAAAATCTTATTGACTAAAATGACAAATGCTAGCTAACTAACACTAACACTACACTGATCAAGTCGTTCCGTTGTAATGTAATAGTTTCTACAGTGCTGCTAGTCGGTAGAGGTTGGCTATTATACAAAAGCAACTTTGTAGCTAGCTAACATAACACTAATCAAGACGTTCCTTTGTAATGTATTTAGTTTCTACAATGCTGCTCGTCGGTAATAGTTGGCTAGGTATGGAACAATGGCGTCGCGGGGGACGGAAATAGCTGGCTAGCTAACCTAGCTAACCTCGATAATTACTAAACTACACAATTATCAAGCTATGACAAAGACAGCTATGTAGCTAGGTAGCTAACACTGCACTAGTCAAATCGTTCCGTCGTAATGTATTAGTATCTACAGCGCTGTTAGGGTTAGAGGTTAAAACTGTCCTGTCTGTTAGGGTTAGAGGTTACAACTGTCCTGTCTGTTAGGGGTTACAACTGTCCTGTCTGTTAGGGGTTACAACTGTCCTGTCTGTTAGGGTTAGAGGTTACAACTGTCCTGTCTGTTAGAGGTTACAACTGTCCTGTCTGTTAGGGGTTACAACTGTCCTGTCTGTTAGAGGTTACAACTGTCCTGTCTGTTAGGGGTTACAACTGTCCTGTCCTGTCTGTTAGGGTTAGGGGTTACAACTGTCCTGTCTGTTAGGGTTAGAGGTTACAACTGTCCTGTCTGTTAGGGGTTACAACTGTCCTGTCTGTTAGGGGTTACAACTGTCCTGTCTGTTAGGGGTTACAACTGTCCTGTCTGTTAGGGTTAGAGGTTAAAACTGTCCTGTCTGTTAGGGTTAGAGGTTACAACTGTCCTGTCTGTTAGGGTTAGAGGTTACAACTGTCCTGTCTGTTAGGGGTTACAACTATCCTGTCTGTTAGGGTTAGAGGTTACAACTGTCCTGTCTGTTAGAGGTTACAACTGTCCTGTCTGTTAGGGGTTAGAGGTTACAACTGTCCTGTCTGTTAGAGGTTACAACTGTCCTGTCTGTTAGAGGTTACAA
Organism: Salmo trutta; assembly: GCF_901001165.1. NCBI lineage: Eukaryota > Metazoa > Chordata > Actinopteri > Salmoniformes > Salmonidae > Salmo > Salmo trutta. The sequence goes on from NC_042968.1 coordinate 47,744,390, forward strand.
CTGTCCTGTCTGTTAGGGGTTACAACTGTCCTGTCTGTTAGGGTTAGGGGTTACAACTGTCCTGTCTGTTAGGGTTAGAGGTTACAGCTGTCCTGACTGTTAGAGGTTACAACTGTCCTGTCTGTTAGGGGTTTCAACTGTTCTGTCTGTTAGGGGTTACAACTGTCCTGTCTGTTAGGGTTAGAGGTTACAACTGTCCTGTCTGTTAGGGGTTAGAGGTTACAACTGTCCTGTCTGTTAGGGGTTATAGGTTACAACTGTCCTGTCTGTTAGGGGTTAGGGGTTACAACTGTCCTGTCTGTTAGAGGTTACAACTGTCCTGTCTGTTAGGGGTTACAACTGTCCTGTCTGTTAGGGGTTACAACTGTCCTGTCTGTTAGAGGTTACAACTGTCCTGTCTGTTAGAGGTTACAACTGTCCTGTCTGTTAGGGGTTACAACTGTCCTGTCTGTTAGGGTTAGAGGTTACAACTGTCCTGTCTGTTAGGGGTTAGAGGTTACAACTGTCCTGTCTGTTAGGGGTTATAGGTTACAACTGTCCTGTCTGTTAGGGGTTAGGGGTTACAACTGTCCTGTCTGTTAGGGGTTACAACTGTCCTGTCTGTTAGGGGTTAGAAGAGGTTACAACTGTCCTGTCTGTTAGGGGTTAGAGGTTACAACTGTCCTGTCTGTTAGGGGTTAGGGGTTACAACTGTCCTGTCTGTTAGGGGTTACAACTGTCCTGTCTGTTAGGGGTTAGAGGTTACAACTGTCCTGTCTGTTAGGGGTTAGAGGTTACAACTGTCCTGTCTGTTAGGGGTTATAGGTTACAACTGTCCTGTCTGTTAGGGTTAGAGGTTACAACTGTCCTGTCTGTTAGGGGTTACAACTGTCCTGTCTGTTAGGGGTTAGAGGTTACAACTGTCCTGTCTGTTAGGGGTTAGAGGTTACAACTGTCCTGTCTGTTAGGGGTTAGAGGTTACAACTGTCCTGTCTGTTAGGGGTTAGAGGATACAACTGTCCTGTCTGTTAGGGGTTAGAGGATACAACTGTCCTGTCTGTTAGGGTTAGAGGTTACAACTGTCCTGTCTGTTAGGGGTTACAACTGTCCTGTCTGTTAGGGGTTACAACTGTCCTGTCTGTTAGAGGTTAGAGGTTACAGTTCAGGGGTTGGGGTATAGTGTTGTGCTAAATGAACTGGATCAAACCAGTGTTTTCTGTCTTCAGGTACCTGGCGGAGTGGATGACGTACGGTTACCCCATGGCTAACGTTTGGCCGCTGGACATCAAACGCTTCGGCAACCTTCAGAGCAGCCGGACCTTCCTCCGACACAGGGTCATGGAGGTCATGCGTGAGTCCTGACCAGAGCAATACACGCAATCACACTCCCTGTTTTAGTAATGCACGGACTGAATGCTCAACTTCCTGCTTCGCTCGTATGGGTACGCTCAAAATGGCCGCCAGTCCAGCCATTTACAGCAACATAGACTTGAATACAGAAGGCCATTCTAGTAATTGTATTTCTGTGATACTGACCACAGGTAGCGACCAGAGGAACAGAGGTAGAGACCAGGCTTGAATGATGACTCAGAGGGTTTTATGTTGTATTACATGTCTGACTGTCTGTCCCTCTCTCTCTGTGTCTGCCTGTCTGTCCCTCTCTCTGTCTGTCCCTCCCTCTCGGTGTCTGCCTGTCTGTCCCTCCCTCTCTCTCCGTGTCTGTCCCTCTCCCTCGCTATGTGTCTGTCCCTCCCTCTCGGTGTCTGCCTGTCTGTCCCTCCCTCTCTCTCCGTGTCTGTCCCTTTCCCTCTCTCTGTGTCTGTCCCTCCCTCTCTGTGTGTCTGTCTGTCCCTCCCCAGCCCTGCTGTATAACCTAAAGGTTCCTCGTTGGGACTTCCAGACGGGCCGTCAGCTGAGGACTTCTCCCCTGTACGACCGTCTGGACACACAGGGGGCCAGATGGATGGAGAAACACGGCTTTGAGAGGGCCAAGTACTTCATCCCTGCAGGGAAGGGTGAGGCGCCCCACACACACACACACACACTACACACACACCACCACACACACACTACACACACCACACACTACACACACTACACACACCACTACACGGCTTTGAGAGGGCCAAGTCCCTCATCCCTGCAGGGAAGGGTGAGGCTGACCACACACTACACACACACCCCACACCCACTACACACCACACACACCACACACACACTACACACCCCACACACACCACACACACCACAAATACCACACACCCCACACACACCACACACACACCACACACTACACACTACACACCCCACACCCACTACACACACCCCACACCCACTACACACACCACACACACCACACACACCACACACACACCACACACACCACACACCCCCACCCCATTGTCTGTCTGTCTAGTCTAGTTAACCGGTTATATCATCTGTTCTCAGACCTGCTGTCTCTCAGCACTGTGTTTAGTTAACCAGTTATATCATCTGTTCTCAGACCTGCTGTCTCTCAGCACTGTGTCTAGTCTGTTTAGTTAACCGGTTATATCATCTGTCCTCAGACCTGCTGTCTCTCAGCACTGTGTTTAGTTAACCGGTTATATCGTCTGTTCTCAGACCTGCTGTCTCTCAGCACTGTGTTTAGTCTGTTTAGTTAACCGGTGATATCATCTGTCCTCAGACCTGCTGTCTCTCAGCACTGTGTTTAGTCTGTTTAGTTAACCGGTGATATCATCTGTCCTCAGACCTGCTGTCTCTCAGCACTGTGTCTAGTCTGTTTAGTTAACCGGTGATATCGTCTGTTCTCAGACCTGCTGTCTCTCAGCACTGTGTCTAGTCTGTTTAGTTAACCGGTGATATCATATCTTCTCAGACCTGCTGTCTCTGGATGCCAGTAAAACGTTCTATAAGCCGGACTGGTTTGACATCGTGGGGTCGGAGGTGAAGTGCTGCAAGGAGGCCGTCTGTGTCATCGACATGTCGTCCTTCACCAAGTTCGAGCTCACTGTGAGTGACCCCTGGCTGACCCCTGGGGAGGGAGAGGAGGGAGAGGAGGGCAAGGGAGCTATCAGCTCACTGTGAGTGACCCCTGGCTGACCCCTGGGGAGGGAGAGGGAGGGAGGGAGAGGAGAGGGGAGGTATCAGCTCACTGTGAGTGACCCCTGGAGAGGGAGAGGACGGAGGGAGGGAGAGGAGGGCAAGGGAACTATCAGCTCACTGTGAGTGACCCCTGGCCGACCCCTGGAGAGGGAGAGGAGAGGGGAGGGAGGGAGGAGAGGAGAGGGGAGGGAGGGAGAGGAAGGGAAGTGAGGTATCGTCTTCCTCCTATGATGTAAGCTGTAGGTGGCTGACCCCTGGAGAGGAGAGGGAGGGAGGGAGGGGAGAGGAGGAAGAGGAGAGGAGACCACCCTAGGTCACGGCATTATCTCTATGGCTAGACCACCCTAGGTCACGGCATTATCTCTATGGCTAGACCACCCTAGGTCACGGCATTATCTCTATGGCTAGACCACCCTAGGTCACGGCATTATCTCTATGGCTAGACCACCCTAGGTCACGGCATTATCTCTATGGCTAGACCACCCTAGGTCACGGCATTATCTCTATGGCTAGACCACCCTAGGTCACGGCATTATCTCTATGGCTAGACCACCCTAGGTCACGGCATTATCTCTATGGCTAGACCACCCTAGGTCACTGCTTTTCTTTCTGTGCCAGTCTACAGATGACCAGGCGTTGGCGTTGCTACAGTACCTCTGTGCCAATGACCTCGATGTGCCAGTGGGTCACATCGTTCATACGGGCATGCTGAACGAGAGGGGCGGATATGAGAACGACTGCAGTGTGGTCAGAGTCAAGAAGAACAGGTGAGAGTTTAACCATTAGAAGAACCACTGCAGCGTGGTCAGAGTCCAGAAGAACCACTGCAGCGTGGTCAGAGTCCAGAAGAACCACTGCAGTGTGGTCAGAGTCTAGAAGAACAGGTGAGAGTTTAACCATTAAGAAGAACCACTGCAGCGTGGTCAGAGTCCAGAAGAACAGGTGAGGGTTTATCCATTAGAAGAACCACTGCAGCGTGGTCAGAGTCCAGAAGAACAGGTGAAAGTTTAACCATTAAGAAGAACCACTGCAGCGTGGTCAGAGTCCAGAAGAACAGGTGAGAGTTTAACCATTAGAAGAACCACTGCAGCGTGGTCAGAGTCCAGAAGAACAGGTGAGAGTTTAACCATTAGAAGAACTACTGCAGTGTGGTCAGAGTCCAGAAGAACAGGTGAGAGTTTAACCATTAGAAGAACCACTGCAGCGTGGTCAGAGTCCAGAAGAACCACTGCAGCGTGGTCAGAGTCCAGAAGAACAGGTGAGAGTTTAACCATTAAGAAGAACCACTGCAGCGTGGTCAGAGTCCAGAAGAACAGGTGAGTGTTTAACCATTAGAAGAACCACTGCAGCGTGGTCAGAGTCCAGAAGAACCACTGCAGCGTGGTCAGAGTCCAGAAGAACAGGTGAGAGTTTAACCATTAGAAGAACCACTGCAGCGTGGTCAGAGTCCAGAAGAACCACTGCAGCGTGGTCAGAGTCCTTAAGAACAGGTGAGAGTTTAACCATTAGAAGAACCACTGCAGCGTGGTCACAGTCCAGAAGAACAGGTGAGGGTTTAACCATTAAGAAGAAGAGGTGAGAGTTTAACCATTAGAAGAACCACTGCAGCGTGGTCAGAGTCCAGAAGAACCACTGCAGCGTGGTCAGAGTCCAGAAGAACAGGTGAGGGTTTAACCATTAGAAGAACCACTGCAGCGTGGTCAGAGTCCAGAAGAACAGGTGAGAGTTTAACCATTAAGAAGAACCAATGCAGCGTGGTCAGTGTCCAGAAGAACCACTGCAGCGTGGTCAGAGTCCAGAAGAACAGGTGAGAGTTTAACCATTAGAAGAACCACTGCAGCGTGGTCAGAGTCCAGAAGAACAGGTGAGAGTTTAACCATTAGAAGAACCACTGCAGCGTGGTCAGAGTCCAGAAGAACAGGTGAGGGTTTAACCATTAAGAAGAACAGGTGAGAGTTTAACCATTAGAAGAACCACTGCAGTGTGGTCAGAGTCCAGAAGAACAGGTGAGAGTTTAACCATTAGAAGAACTCCACCTGGGGGTAACTCCACCTGGGGATAACTCCACCTGGGGATAACTCCACCTGGGGATAACTCCACCTGGGGATAACTCCACCTGGGGATAACTCCACCTGGGGGCAACTCCACCTGGTTGGCAACTCCACCTGGTTGGCAACTCCACCTGGTTGGGATAACTCCACCTAGTTGGGATAACTCCACCTGGTTGGGATAACTCCACCTGGGGGTAACTCGTGTGAATGTCCTCCAAAAGAACAGGATAGAGACTGAACCACCTTGTCTTACGTCAGACACCTCCACATTCGTCTGCACTGTCTGTTGAGGGACGAGCGTCACATAGGAGTGACGCCACCAGTCGCAAGACAATGGCTGGGGAGGCGACGGGTTAGTCCCTCGTCTAAATGTTTTTCTCTTTCACTGTCTCTCTCTCTCTCTGTCTGTCTCTCTCTGTCTGTCTCTCTCTGTCTGTCTCTCTCTGTCTGTCTCTCTCTGTCTGTCTCTCTCCCTCTCTTCTCTCCCTCTCTTCTCTCTCTCTCTCTCTCTCGCTCTCGCTCTCGCTCTCTAGCTTCTTCATCATCTCTCCTACGGATCAGCAGGTCCACTGCTGGTCGTGGTTGAAGAAGCACATGCCTGATGACCCACAGCTCCACCTAGAGGACGTCAGTTGGAAGTACACCGGTGAGAACGATCGCTGCAGAATCCTCAACTTTCCCCTCAGTTCTACACAATGTAATTCTGTTCTGAGAACCCATTTTCCCCACGCCTCCCTCCCTACAGCGTTAAATCTTATTGGTCCGCGGGCGATGGACGTCCTAGGAGAACTATCGTATGTCTCCATGACTCCCGAACACTTCCCGTCCCTCTTCTGTAAGGTGAGGGAACCCTGTCCGTCTTTAGACCAGTCGCGTTATGTAATAGTAAAGTGGCCTCGTCTCATCACAAGGCTGAGTGTTGTTTTGTTGTTGTTGTTGTTTCTGACCCTTGGTTTGTGTGTCAACAGGAAATGAGTGTGGGCTATGCCAATGGGATCAGAGTAATGAGTATGACCCATACAGGAGAGCCAGGCTTCATGCTTTACATACCTATAGAGGTGAGATATACTATACTATACTATACTATACTATATACTACTGGTAATATACCCATACAGGAGAGCCAGGCTTCATACCTATAGAGGTGAGATATACACTATACTATATTATACACTACTGGTTATATACTATACACTACTGGTTATATACTACTAGACTACTGGTAATATACTATACACTACTGGTAATATACTACTAGACTACTGGTTATATACTACTAGACTACTGGTTATATACTACTAGACTACTGGTTATATACTACTAGACTACTGGTTATATACTACTAGTCTACTGGTTATATACTACTAGTCTACTGGTTATATACTATACACTACTGGTTATATACTACTAGTCTACTGGCTATATACTTCTAGACTACTGGTTATATACTATACACTACTGGTTATATACTACTAGACTACTGGTTATATACTACTAGACTACTGGTTATATACTACTAGTCTACTGGTTATATACTATACACTACTGGTTATATACTACTAGACTACTATACACTACTGGTTATATACTACTAGACTACTGGTTATATACTACTAGTCTACTGGTTATATACTACTAGTCTACTGGTTATATACTACTAGTCTACTGGTTATATACTACTAGACTACTGGTTATATACTATACACTACTGGTTATATACTACTAGTCTACTGGTTATATACTACTAGTCTACTGGTTATATACTACTAGACTACTATACACTACTGGTTATATACTACTAGACTACTATACACTACTGGTTATATACTAGTAGACTACTATACACTACTGGTTATATACTACTAGACTACTGGTTATATACTACTAGACTACTATACACTACTGGTTATATACTACTAGACTACTGGTTATATACTACTAGACTACTATACACTACTGGTTATATACTACTAGTCTACTGGTTATATACTACTAGTCTACTGGTTATATACTACTAGACTACTGGTTATATACTACTAGACTACTATACACTACTGGTTATATACTACTAGTCTACTGGTTATATACTACTAGTCTACTGGTTATATACTACTAGACTACTGGTTATATACTACTAGATAACTATACACTACTGGTTATATACTACTAGTCTACTGGTTATATACTATACAGTACTGGTTATATACTACTAGTCTACTGGTTATATACTACTAGTCTACTGGTTATATACTACTAGACTACTGGTTATATACTACTAGACTACTATACACTACTGGTTATATACTACTAGTCTACTGGTTATATACTACTAGTCTACTGGTTATATACTACTAGACTACTGGTTATATACTACTAGTTAACAATACACTACTGGTTATATACTACTAGTCTACTGGTTATATACTATACACTACTGGTTATATACTACTAGTCTACTGGTTATATACTACTAAACTACTGGTTATATACTACTAAACTACTGGTTATATACTACTAGACTACTGGTTATATACTATACACTACTGGTTATATACTACTAGACTACTGGTAATATACTATACACTACTGGTAATATACTACTAGACTACTGGTTATATACTACTAGATAACTATACACTACTGGTTATATACTACTAGTCTACTGGTTATATACTATACACTACTGGTTATATACTACTAGTCTACTGGTTATATACTACTAGTCTACTGGTTATATACTACTAGACTACTGGTTATATACTACTAGACTACTATACACTACTGGTTATATACTACTAGTCTACTGGTTATATACTACTAGTCTACTGGTTATATACTACTAGACTACTGGTTATATACTACTAGATAACTATACACTACTGGTTATATACTACTAGTCTACTGGTTATATACTATACACTACTGGTTATATACTACTAGTCTACTGGTTATATACTACTAGACTACTGGTTATATACTACTAGACTACTGGTTATATACTATACACTACTGGTTATATACTACTAGACTACTGGTAATATACTATACACTACTGGTAATATACTACTAGACTACTGGTTATATACTACTAGACTATTGGTTATATACCACTAGACTACTGGTTATATACTACTAGACTACTGGTTATATACTACTAGTCTACTGGTTATATACTATACACTACTGGTTATATACTACTAGACTACTGGTTATATACTACTAGTCTACTGGTTATATACTACTAGACTACTGGTTATATACTACTAGACTACTGGTTATATACTACTAGTCTACTGGTTATATACTACTAGACTACTGGTTATATACTACTAGACTACTGGTTATATACTACATGTCTACTGGTTATATACTACTAGACTACTGGTTATATACTACTAGACTACTGGTTATATACTTCTAGACTACTGATTATATACTACTAGACTACTGGTTATATACTACTAGACTACTGGTTATATACTACTAGTCTACTGGTTATATACTATACACTACTGGTTATATACTACTAGTCTACTGGTTATATACTACTAGTCTACTGGTTATATACTACTAGACTACTATACACTACTGGTTATATACTTCTAGACTACTGGTTATATACTACTAGACTACTGGTTATATACTACTAGTCTACTGGTTATATACTACTAGTCTACTGGTTATATACTACTAGACTACTGGTTATATACTATACACTACTGGTTATATACTACTAGTCTACTGGTTATATACTACTAGTCTACTGGTTATATACTACTAGACTACTATACACTACTGGTTATATACTACTAGACTACTGGTTATATACTACTAGTCTACTGGTTATATACTACTAGACTACTGGTTATATACTACTAGACTACTGGTTACATACTACTAGACTACTGGTTACATACTACTAGACTACTATACACTACTGGTTATATACTACTAGTCTACTGGTTATATACTACTAGTCTACTGGTTATATACTACTAGACTACTGGTTATATACTACTAGATAACTATACACTACTGGTTATATACTACTAGACTACTGGTTATATACTACTAGACTACTATACACTACTGGTTATATACTACTAGTCTACTGGTTATATACTACTAGACTACTGGTTATATACTACTAGACTACTGGTTATATACTACTAGTCTACTGGTTATATACTACTAGACTACTGGTTATATACTACTAGACTACTATACACTACTGGTTATATACTACTAGTCTACTGGTTATATACTACTAGTCTACTGGTTATATACTACTAGACTACTGGTTATACTACTAGATAACTATACACTACTGGTTATATACTACTAGTCTACTGGTTATATACTATACACTACTGGTTATATACTACTAGTCTACTGGTTATATACTACTAGACTACTGGTTATATACTACTAGACTACTGGTTATATACTATACACTACTGGTTATATACTACTAGACTACTGGTTATATATTACTAGACTACTAGTTATATACTACTAGACTACTGGTTATATACTACTAGACTACTGGTTATATACTACTAGACTACTATACACTACTGGTTATATACTACTAGTCTACTGGTTATATACTACTAGTCTACTGGTTATATACTACTAGGCTACTGGTTATATACTACTAGACTACTGGTTATATACTACTAGACTACTATACACTACTGGTTATATACTACTAGTCTACTGGTTATATACTACTAGACTACTATACACTACTGGTTATATACTACTAGTCTACTGGTTATATACTACTAGTCTACTGGTTATATACTACTAGACTACTGGTTATATACTACTAGACTACTGGTTATATACTACTAGACTACTGGTTATATACTACTAGACTACTATACACTACTGGTTATATACTACTAGACTACTGGTTATATACTACTAGACTACTATACACTACTGGTTATATACTACTAGACTACTGGTTATATACTACTAGACTACTATACACTACTGGTTATATACTACTAGACTACTATACACTACTGGTTATATACTACTAGACTACTGGTTATATACTACTAGACTACTATACACTACTGGTTATATACTACTAGTCTACTGGTTATATACTACTAGACTACTGGTTCTATACTACTAGACTACTGGTTATATACTACTAGTCTACTGGTTATATACTACTAGTCTACTGGTTATATACTACTAGACTACTGGTTATATACTACTAGATAACTATACACTACTGGTTATATACTACTAGTCTACTGGTTATATACTATACACTACTGGTTATATACTACTAGTCTACTGGTTATATACTACTAGACTACTGGTTATATACTACTAGACTACTGGTTATATACTATACACTACTGGTTATATACTACTAGACTACTGGTAATATACTATACACTACTGGTAATATACTACTAGACTACTGGTTATATACTACTAGGTAACTATACACTACTGGTTATATACTACTAGTCTACTGGTTATATACTATACACTACTGGTTATATACTACTAGTCTACTGGTTATATACTACTAGTCTACTGGTTATATACTACTAGACTACTGGTTATATACTACTAGACTACTATACACTACTGGTTATATACTACTAGTCTACTGGTTATATACTACTAGTCTACTGGTTATATACTACTAGACTACTGTTATATACTACTAGATAACTATACACTACTGGTTATATACTACTAGTCTACTGGTTATATACTATACACTACTGGTTATATACTACTAGTCTACTGGTTATATACTACTAGACTACTGGTTATATACTACTAGACTACTGGTTATATACTATACACTACTGGTTATATACTACTAGACTACTGGTAATATACTATACACTACTGGTAATATACTACTAGACTACTGGTAATATACTACTAGACTACTGGTTATATTCTACTAGACTACTGGTTATATACTACTAGACTACTGGTTATATACTACTTGTCTACTGGTTATATACTACTAGTCTACTGGTTATATACTATACACTACTGGTTATATACTACTAGTCTACTGGTTATATACTTCTAGACTACTGGTTATATACTATACACTACTGGTTATATACTACTAGACTACTGGTTATATACTACTAGACTACTGGTTATATACTACTAGTCTACTGGTTATATACTATACACTACTGGTTATATACTACTAGACTACTGGTTATATACTCTATTCTAACTGTTTATATACTACTAGACTACTGGTTATATACTACTAGTCTACTGGTTATATACTACTAGTCTACTGGTTATATACTACTAGACTACTGGTTATATACTACTAGACTACTGGTTATATACTACATGTCTACTGGTTATATACTACTAGACTACTGGTTATATACTACTAGACTACTGGTTATATACTACTAGGCTACTGGTTATATACTATACACTACTGGTTATATACTATACACTACTGGTTATATACTACTAGTCTACTGGTTATATACTACTAGTCTACTGGTTATATACTACTAGACTACTGGTTATATACTACTAGTCTACTGGTTATATACTACTAGTCTACTGGTTATATACTACTAGACTACTGGTTATATACTATACACTACTGGTTATATACTACTAGTCTACTGTTATATACTACTAGTCTACCTGGTTAGATACTACTATACTACTATACACTACTACTGGTTAGATACTACTAGACTACTGGTTATATACTACTAGTCTACTGGTTATACTACTAGACTACTGGTTATACTACTAGACTACTGGTTATATACTACTAGACTACTGGTTATATACTACTAGACTACTAGTATTACTACTAGACTACTGGTTATATACTACTAGACTAATACACTACTGGTTATATACTACTAGACTACTGGTATATACTACTAGTCTACTGGTTATATACTACTAGACTACTGGTTATATACTACTAGACTACTGGTTATATACTACTAGACTACTGGTTATATACTACTAGACTACTATACACTACTGGTTATATACTACTAGACTACTGGTTATATACTACTAGACTACTATACACTACTGGTTATATACTACTAGTCTACTGGTTATATACTACTAGTCTACTGGTTATATACTACTAGACTACTGGTTATACTACTAGATAACACATACTGGTTATACTACTACTGGTTATATATATACACTACTGGTTATACTACTAGTCTACTGGTTATATACTACTAGACTACTGGTTATATACTACTAGACTACTGGTTATATACTATACACTACTGGTTATACTACTAGACTACTGGTTATTATTACTAGACTACTGGTTAATACTACTAGACTACTGGTTATATACTACTAGACTAGGTATACTACTAGACTAACTATACACTACTGGTTATATACTACTAGTCTACTGGTTATATACTACTAGACTACTGGTTATATACTACTAGACTACTGGTTTATACTAAAGATACTATACTCTACTGGTTATATACTACTAGTCTACTGGTTATATACTACTAGACTACATACACTACTGGTTATATACTACTAGTCTACTGGTTATAGACTACTAGACTACTGTTATATACTACTAGACTAGGTTATATACTACTAGAC
>NC_042968.1:47757662-47797662 GCF_901001165.1 Salmo trutta
ACCTGCTCTGAGGGGGAGAGATACAGGTAACTGAGACACAATACAGGAGACTCACCTGATCTGAGGAGGGGAGAGATACAATACAGGAGACTCACGTGCTCTGAGGAGGGAGAGATACAATACAGGAGACTCACCTGCTCTGAGGTGGGGAGAGATACAGGTAACTGAGATACAATACAGGAGATTCACCTGCTCTGAGGAGGGGAGAGATACAATACAGGAGACTCACCTGCTCTGAGGAGGGGAGAGATACAATACAGGAGACTCACCTGCTCTGAGGAGGGGAGAGATACAATACAGGAGATTCACCTGCTCTGAGGAGGGGAGAGATACAATACATGAGACTCACCTGCTCTGAGGAGGGGAGAGATACAATACAGGAGACTCACCTGCTCTGAGGAGGGGAGAGATACAATACATGAGTCTCACCTGCTCTGAGGTGGGAGAGATACAGGTAACTGAGATACAATACAGGAGATTCACCTGCTCTGAGGAGGGGAGAGATATAATACAGGAGACTCACCTGCTCTGAGGAGGGGAGAGATACAATACAGGAGACTCACCTGCTCTGAGGCGGGGGAGATACAATACAGGAGACTCACCTGCTCTGAGGAGGGGAGAGATACAAAACAGGAGACTCACCTGATCTGAGGAGGGGAGAGATACAATACAGGAGACTCACCTGCTCTGAGGAGGGGAGAGATACAATACAGGAGACTCACCTGCTCTGAGGAGGGGAGAGATACAATACAGGAGACTCACCTGCTCTGAGGAGGGAGAGATACAATACAGGAGACTCACCTGCTCTGAGTAGGGGAGAGATACAGGTAACTGAGATACAATACAGGAGACTCACCTGATCTGAGGAGGGGAGAGATACAATACAGGAGACTCACCTGCTCTGAGTAGGGGAGAGATACAGGTAACTGAGATACAATACAGGAGACTCACCTGCTCTGAGGAGGGGAGAGATACAATACAGGAGACTCACCTGCTCTGAGGAGGGAGAGATACAATACAGGAGACTCACCTGCTCTGAGTAGGGGAGAGATACAGGTAACTGAGATACAATACAGGAGACTCACTTGCTCTGAGGTGGGGAGAGATACAATACAGGAGACTCACCTGCTCTGAGGTGGGGAGAGATACAATACATGAGACTCACCTGCTCTGAGGCGGGGAGAGATACAATACAGGAGACTCACCTGCTCTGAGGTGGGGAGAGATACAATACAGGAGACTCACCTGATCTGAGGTGGGGAGAGATACAATACAGGAGACTCACCTGATCTGAGGTGGGGAGAGATACAATACAGGAGACTCACCTGCTCTGAGGAGGGGAGAGATACAATACAGGAGACTCACCTGCTCTGAGGCGGGGAGAGATACAATACAGGAGATTCACCTGCTCTGAGGAGGGGAGAGATACAATACAGGAGTCTCACCTGCTCTGAGGTGGGAGAGATACAGGTAACTGAGATACAATACAGGAGATTCACCTGCTCTGAGGAGGGGAGAGATACAATACAGGAGACTCACCTGCTCTGAGGCGGGGAGAGATACAATACAGGAGACTCACCTGCTCTGAGGAGGGGAGAGATACAATACAGGAGATTCACCTGCTCTGAGGAGGGGAGAGATACAGGTAACTGAGACACAATACAGGAGACTCACCTGATCTGAGGAGGGGAGAGATACAATACAGGAGACTCACGTGCTCTGAGGAGGGAGAGATACAATACAGGAGACTCACCTGCTCTGAGGAGGGGAGAGATACAGGTAACTGAGATACAATACAGGAGACTCACCTGATCTGAGGAGGGGAGAGATACAATACAGGAGACTCACCTGCTCTGAGGCGGGGAGAGATACAATACAGGAGATTCACCTTGTCATGTGGATGGGAGAGATACAATACAGGAGTCTCACCTGCTCTGAGGTGGGAGAGATACAGGTAACTGAGATACAATACAGGAGATTCACCTGCTCTGAGGAGGGGAGAGATACAATACAGGAGACTCACCTGCTCTGAGGCGGGGAGAGATACAATACAGGAGACTCACCTGCTCTGAGGAGGGGAGAGATACAATACAGGAGATTCACCTGCTCTGAGGAGGGGAGAGATACAGGTAACTGAGACACAATACAGGAGACTCACCTGATCTGAGGAGGGGAGAGATACAATACAGGAGACTCACGTGCTCTGAGGAGGGAGAGATACAATACAGGAGACTCACCTGCTCTGAGGAGGGGAGAGATACAGGTAACTGAGATACAATACAGGAGACTCACCTGATCTGAGGAGGGGAGAGATACAATACAGGAGACTCACCTGCTCTGAGGAGGGGAGAGATACAGGTAACTGAGACACAATACAGGAGACTCACCTGCTCTGAGGTGGGAGAGATACAGGTAACTGAGACACAATACAGGAGACTCACCTGCTCTGAGGCAGGGAGAGATACAATACAGGAGACTCACCTGCTCTGAGGTGGGGAGAGATACAATACAGGAGACTCACCTGCTCTGAGGAGGGGAGAGATACAATACAGGAGACTCACCTGCTCTGAGGTGGGGAGAGATACAATACAGGAGACTCACCTGATCTGAGGTGGGGAGAGATACAATACAGGAGACTCACCTGATCTGAGGTGGGGAGAGATACAGGTAACTGAGACACAAACCCCATATGCTCTTTTGAGACCCCTCTTTCAAAGTCATGGAGATCTCTTCTAGCCATGGAAGCCAACATAAGGGGCAATATGACATGTTCTACATGACCCTAAGCATGATGGGATTTTTTAAAATTGCTTAATGAACTCAGGAACCACACCTGTGTGGAAGCACCTGCTTTCAATATACTTTTTTGTATCCCTCATTTACTCAAGTTTTTCCTTTATTTTGGCAGTTACATTTTACATTTTAGTCATTTAGCAGACACTCTTATCCAGAGCGACTTTCAGTAGTGAATACATACATTTCATACGTTTTCATACATTTTTTTTTTCTTTTTTCATACTGGTCCCCCGTGGGAATCGAACCCACAACCCTAGCATTGCAAACACCATGCTCTACCAACTGAGCCACACGGGACCTGTCTGTTCACGTACGATCGACCCCTTCACGAAGAGCAGAGCTTTTCTCTCTCTGTGTTTCTCATCTTTAAAAAAAAGCCCTTTATAATCAACAGCCTCTCCTGCTGATGTCAAGTAGAACCTCTCTGCCGTACTGGGGAGTTATTGGGGAAATGAAATGAAGGCTGCCTCGTGTTTAATATGCATTAAATACAGTACAGGGCTGTTTTCGATAGACCTCTATATTACAGTAGTCTGCAGAAGGTGTTTTAGTTTTGGAAGGAATGTGTACATACTAGCCTATATACAGTAACTAATATCAACATATTACAGTGACATATCCCCTGTCGATATATTACAGTAACATTATCAGCTGTCGACATATTACAGTAACATTTATCACTTGTCGACATATTACAGTAACATTTATCACCTGTCGACATATTACAATAACATTATCACCTGTCGACATATTACAGTAACATATCCCCTGTCGACATATTACAATAACATTATCACCTGTCGACATATTACAGTAACATATCACCTGTCGACATATTACAGTAACATTATCAGCTGTCGACATATTACAGTAACATATCACCTGTCGACGTATTACAGTAACATATCCCCTGTCGACATATTACAGCAACATTATCACCTGTCGACGTATTACAGTAACATATCCCCTGTCGACATATTACAGTAAAATTATCCCGTCGACATATTACAGTAACATATCCCCTATCGACATATTACAGTAAAATTATCCCATCGACATATTACAGTAACATATCCCCTGTCGACATATTACAGTAACATATCACCTGTCGACATATTACAGTAACATATCACCTATCAACATTTTACAGTAACATATCACCTGTCGACATATTACAGTAACATATCACCTATCGACATATTACAGTAGCATATCACCTGTCGACATATTACAGTAACATTATCACCTGTCGACATATTACAGTAACATATCACCTGTCGACATATTACAGTAACATATCACCTGTCGACATATTACAGTAACATTTATCACCTGTCGACATATTACAGTAACATATCACCTGTTGACATATTACACTAACATATCCCCTGTCGACATATTACAGTAACATATCCCCTGTCGACATATTACAGTAACATATCCCCTGTCGACATATTACAGTAACATATCACCTGTTGACATATTACAGTAACATATCACCTGTCGACGTATTACAGTAACATATCCTGTCGACGTATTACAGTAACATATCCTGTCGACATATTACAGTAACATATCACCTGTCGACATATTACAGTAACATATCCCCTGTCGACATATTACAGTAACATATCACCTATCGACATATTACAGTAACATATCCCCTGTCGACATATTACAGTAACATATCACCTATCGACATATTACAGTAACATATCACCTGTCGACATATTACAGTAACATATCACCTGTCGACGTATTACAGTAACATATCCTGTCGACGTATTACAGTAACATATCCTGTCGACATATTACAGTAACATATCCCCTGTCGACATATTACAGTAACATATCACCTGTCGACATATTACAGTAACATATCACCTATCGACATATTACAGTAACATATCACCTGTCGACATATTACAGTAACATATCCCCTATCGACATATTACAGTAACATATCACCTGTCGACATATTACAGTAACATATCCCCTATCGACATATTACAGTAACATATCACCTGTCGACATATTACAGTAACATATCACCTGTCGACATATTACAGTAACATATCACCTGTCGACATATTACAGTAACATATCACCTATCGACATATTACAGTAACATATCCCCTGTCGACATATTACAGTAACATATCACCTGTCGACATATTACAGTAACATATCCCCTGTCGACATATTACAGTAACATATCACCTGTTGACATATTACAGTAACATATCACCTGTCGACGTATTACAGTAACATATCCTGTCGACGTATTACAGTAACATATCCTGTCGACATATTACAGTAACATATCACCTGTCGACATATTACAGTAACATATCCCCTGTCGACATATTACAGTAACATATCACCTATCGACATATTACAGTAACATATCCCCTGTCGACATATTACAGTAACATATCACCTATCGACATATTACAGTAACATATCACCTGTCGACATATTACAGTAACATATCACCTGTCGACGTATTACAGTAACATATCCCCTGTCGACATATTACAGTAGCATATCACCTATCGACATATTACAGTAACATATCCCCTGTCGACATATTACAGTAACATATCACCTATCGACATATTACAGTAACATATCACCTGTCGACATATTACAGTAACATATCACCTGTCGACGTATTACAGTAACATATCCTGTCGACGTATTACAGTAACATATCCTGTCGACATATTACAGTAACATATCCCCTGTCGACATATTACAGTAACATATCACCTGTCGACATATTACAGTAACATATCACCTATCGACATATTACAGTAACATATCACCTATCGACATATTACAGTAACATATCCCCTGTCGACATATTACAGTAACATATCCCCTATCGACATATTACAGTAACATATCACCTGTCGACATATTACAGTAACATATCCCCTATCGACATATTACAGTAACATATCACCTGTCTACATATTACAGTAACATATCACCTGTCGACATATTACAGTAACATATCACCTGTCGACATATTACAGTAACATATCACCTATCGACATATTACAGTAACATATCCCCTGTCGACATATTACAGTAACATATCACCTGTCGACATATTACAGTAACATATCCCCTGTCGACATATTACAGTAACATATCACCTGTTGACATATTACAGTAACATATCACCTGTCGACGTATTACAGTAACATATCCTGTCGACGTATTACAGTAACATATCCTGTCGACATATTACAGTAACATATCACCTGTCGACATATTACAGTAACATATCCCCTGTCGACATATTACAGTAACATATCACCTATCGACATATTACAGTAACATATCCCCTGTCGACATATTACAGTAACATATCACCTATCGACATATTACAGTAACATATCACCTGTCGACATATTACAGTAACATATCACCTGTCGACGTATTACAGTAACATATCCCCTGTCGACATATTACAGTAACATATCACCTATCGACATATTACAGTAACATATCCCCTGTCGACATATTACAGTAACATATCACCTATCGACATATTACAGTAACATATCACCTGTCGACATATTACAGTAACATATCACCTGTCGACGAATTACAGTAACATATCCTGTCGACGTATTACAGTAACATATCCTGTCGACATATTACAGTAACATATCCCCTGTCGACATATTACAGTAACATATCACCTGTCGACATATTACAGTAACATATCACCTATCGACATATTACAGTAACATATCACCTATCGACATATTACAGTAACATATCCCCTGTCGACATATTACAGTAACATGTCACCTGTCGACATATTACAGTAACATTATCAGCTGTCGGCATATTACAGTAACATATCACCTATCGACATATTCACTCATCCGCCCTTTGTTTTATTTTGTTGTTTAGGCTGTGAGACGTGTCCTCCTGTCTGTGTGGTGAGACGTGTCCTCCTGTCTGTGTGGTGAGACGTGTCCTCCTGTCTGTGTGGTGAGACGTGTCCTCCTGTCTGTGTGGTGAGACGTGTCCTGTGTTGAGCCACAAAACAACTAAACAAAACATTAATTGCACTATAACGGTGATAAACGGTGCCCACAAACTTTTAGCAGAGTCTCAACACCTTACTACTGCTACACCTGGTTATCAGCGGAGCCTTGTCTGGCAGCGAAACATTTAATTCAGCCTCATTTTACTGCCTTTTTTAAAAAACATAGCTGATATGGCTGCCTCGCTTAAACAAATGTGGGTTTCTACTGACAACTGAGATGTACAAACTATGGCGTAAGGGGACGACGAGCGGATAAGAGGCATGGTGACATAATTGTGCTCACCGGAGAAACGTAATTTCTATTCCAACTTTGTTTTATTCTCCTAATGGGTATTAATCTAATCTCTTGTTTTATTCTCCTAATGGGTATTAATCTAATCTCTTGTTTTATTCTCCTAATGGGTATTAATCTAATCTCTTGTTTTATTCTCCTAATGGGTATTAATCTAATCTCTTGTTTTATTCTCCTAATGGGTATTAATCTAATCTCTTGTTTTATTCTCCTAATGGGTTTTAATCTAATCTCTTGTTTTATTCTCCTAATGGGTATTAATCTAATCTCTTGTTTTATTCTCCTAATGGGTATTAATCTAATCTCTTGTTTTATTCTCCTAATGGGTATTAATCTAATCTCTTGTTTTATTCTCCTAATGGGTATTAATCTAATCTCTTGTTTTATTCTCCTAATGGGTATTAATCTAATCTCTTGTTTTATTCTCCTAATGGGTTTTAATCTAATCTCTTGGTTTATTCTCCTAATGGGTTTTAATCTAATCTCTTGGTTTATTCTCCTAATGGGTTTTAATCTAATCTTTGAATCTCCTGTTGTTCTGAAGTCTCAAAGTATTGAAACTCTGTATGATTTTAAATGCAGAAAAGGTTTGATATTTTTACATCTTAATATTCGTAGTTTTATTACCTAAATAAATGTTTAGATCTGGTCCTCTCAGACAGACCCTGATATTTCTTATTGTATCTGAGACCTGGTTAACTGATAAACCCCTGGACTCTGAGGTTACTATGGTTACAATGTGTTTAGGGCTGATAGGAAAGGTAACGGTGGCGGTGTTGCTATGGTTACAATGTGTTTAGGGCTGATAGGAAAGGTAACGGTGGTGGTGTTGCTATGGTTACAATGTGTTTAGGGCTGATAGGAAAGGTAACGGTGGTGGTGTTGCTATGGTTACAATGTGTTTAGGGCTGGTAGGAAAGGTAACGGTGGTGGTGTTGCTATGGTTACAATGTGTTTAGGGCTGATAGGAAAGGTAACGGTGGCGGTGTTGCTATGGTTACAATGTGTTTAGGGCTGATAGGAAAGGTAATGGTGGCGGTGTTGCTATGGTTACAATGTGTTTAGGGCTGGTAGGAAAGGTAACGGTGGTGGTGTTGCTATGGTTACAATGTGTTTAGGGCTGATAGGAAAGGTAACGGTGGTGGTGTTGCTATGGTTACAATGTGTTTATGGGCTGATAGGAAAGGTAACGGTGGTGGTGTTGCTATGGTTACAATGTGTTTAGGGCTGGTAGAAAAGGTAACGTGGTGGTGTTGCTAGGGTTACAATGTGTTTAGGGCTGATAGGAAAGGTAACGGTGGTGGTGTTGCTATGGTTACAATGTGTTTAAGGGCTGATAGGAAAGGTAACGGTGGTGGTGTTGCTATGGTTACAATGTGTTTAGGGCTGATAGGAAAGGTAACGGTGGTGGTGTTGCTATGGTTACAATGTGTTTATGGGCTGATAGGAAAGGTAACGGTGGTGGTGTTGCTATTTACACAAGGAATATTCTTTCTGTGTGTCTGTTAAAGGCTAACTCCAGTCCTAAACAATTATAATTGTTGGTTTTAAGTCTTCAGTTGTTTTCAAACTCAAAAATAACAGTTATAGAAATCTATCATCCACCTTCCACCAAGAAGGGTGTACTAAACAAGCTCACTGATTTAATTGCCATTTTTATTACCTCAGAGGTGTTGATTGCTGGAGATTGTAATCTTGCATGGATGCTGGAAGCTGACTGTCTACATGATTGTTGTACTAATCTAAATTTGACCCAGCTGATTACAAAGTCCACTCGTCCAAACTTAAAGGACCCTACGAAATCGACTTTGATTGACCTCATATTTACAAATACTCCAGAGAAATATGCTGGGAGTAGGATATTAGCTTTGGATATTAGTGACCATTGTATGTGTCAGGGATATACAGATGCCTCGATCCAAACCTCGTTTTATCAACAAGGGAAAATTTGAACATTTTCAATGAACAGGCCTTTTTTTGTGACCTTTTATTTTGGTGACTGATTGTTTTGCATCTATACCTGACCAGAGTTGGTGTTGAACTACTTCTCAAATGTTTTCAATTGTATTGTAGATAAACATGCTTCCTTTTTTTTTTTTTTTACGGAGAATTAAAAATTGGTTCCACTTTTCTGGGCTCCGTTATTTACTTAACAAATAAGGAATACTCAATATGCACTTATAAATCATAACAATTTTAATCAAAATACAGCTGTAGACAGAAGTCAAAGATCAAACATCACACATACAACTGATGTCTCTCCTGAGTTCTGCAAAATAGGAAAAGTCCAAGTTGCTTTTAATATGCACGCAGTCAACCCCTAGTGATGTAACTGCCTACATCAACACCTTCTACTCATGAGACCAAGCCCATGCACACACAGTTATACAAATTTGCAGGAGAGAACAACAGTTCCAGTGTTTTCTAAGGGCTCAGCAGTAATTCTCCACTCCCCAAATTCCTTTATAGTGGTATGTCTGACCGTCTTCTCTTTCACTCCCCTGCAGGGTTCTGTGTCTATTAATCTCTTTTAGCCTTGAGGCGCTTTTCTCACAGACACCCTGTTCTGACTGCAATAACTCACACATCTCTCAGGACCGTTTCTTATAAGAGGCAGAGACTAGAAAATAACTGGAACAATATGAAACCTTTTATAATGAATATATGTATTGGTAATCTATAGTCCAGGACCCTATACATGTAGTGGGGGAGGGGTCTTATAGCCCTGCCCCTTCTATTAATACAACATAAGAATAATCAATTATTATAATACATCAAACATTTGGTGCAGCCCTTATCATGACCCCAAGTTGACCCCATCATTCAGTCCTGAGCGATCTGAAGTCATCCACAACAGAGATGCTGCCTGGGCCAAAACTAGATTCACAGACTCGGGCCCAGACTGGCAGTCTTTCAGGAGGTTGAGAAATCTGTGTGTAAAACTAGTTTAAAAAGCTAAATCAGATTATTATGCTAATAAACTATCTGAATGTACAGGGAACCCTGCTGTGAAATCACTGAAGGGGTTGTGTCTCCTCTTCTCTCCCCCCGAAATAAATTAATTTAGATTCCCTGGCCTTATTACTGACAACATGGATATCATTAATGAATTTAACCACCATTTTATCTCTGCAGGCTTTATATTTGAATGTATTTCAAAAGGCCGGCTCTTGAAAAGAGTAGTTTGGATGTAGACGGTGAAAATCTATTGAATGATGGTAAATCTATTGAATGACGGTAAATCTATTGAATTTGAATGATGGTAAATCTATTGAATGACGGTAAATCTATTGAATTTGAATGATGGTAAATCTATTGAATGATGGTAAATCTATTGAATTTGAATGATGGTAAATCTATTGAATGATGGTAAATCTATTGAATGATACTGAAAATCTATTGAATGATGGTAAATCTATTGAATGATGGTGAATCTATTGAATGATGGTGAATCTATTGAATGATGGTAAATCTATTGAATGATGGTAAATCTATTGAATGATGGTGAATCTATTGAATGATGGTGAATCTATTGAATGATGGTAAATCTATTGAATGATGGTGAATCTATTGAATGATAGTGAAAAAGCTGGTCATGAGTTTTATATTCTGAAATTCACTGATAATGAAGTCCTGGATGCTTTGTTAACTTTAATAAAAATCCCCAGGGGCTGATCATTTGGATCCTGGTCTGCTGGATCCTGGTCTGCTGGAGCCTGGTCTGCTGGATCCTGGTCTGCTGGATCCTGGTCTGCTGGAGCCTGGTCTGCTGGATCCTGGTCTGCTGGATCCTGGTCTGCTGGAGCCTGGTCTGCTGGATCCTGGTCTGCTGGATCCTGGTCTGCTGGAGCCTGGTCTGCTAGATCCTGGTCTGCTGGATCCTGGTCTGCTGGATCCTGGTCTGCTGGATCCTGGTCTGCTGGAGCCTGATCATTTGGATCCTGGTCTGCTGGATCCTGGTCTGCTGGAGCCTGGTCTGCTAGATCCTGGTCTGCTGGATCCTGGTCTGCTGGATCCTGGTCTGCTGGAGCCTGATCATTTGGATCCTGGTCTGCTGAAGCCTGGTCTGCTGGAGCCTGGTCTGCTGAAGCCTGGTCTGCTGAAGCCTGGTCTGCTGAAGCCTGGTCTGCTGGAGCCTGGTCTGCTGAAGTGTGCAGCCGCCCCTTATTACCGGCTCAGTAGGCCACGTTTTTAATTTAACATCCACCTATGTGCTGCCACTCCATGAGCCCAAATTGAGCTTGTTTCTCAGTATCAGTACCTGGGAGTCTGGATTGATGACAAGTTGTCCTTCGAACGGATATAAAACATCTGACTAAGAAGATCGTTTTATTATTTTGAAATAAATCATGCCTTTAGTATTAAAAATAGGAGAAAGATTGTTCAAGCAACGCTTCTCCCTGTATTGGATTTTGGTGATATTGTTTACATGCATGCGGCAACCTGTTTTAAAACCCTTGGGACGCAGTCTACCATTCAGCAATACGTTTTATCACAGGGGACAATTTTAGTACTCATCATTGTAGTCTGTACTTAATGTGGGATGGACCTCTCTGTAAGAAGAGAGCTGCATTCTCTTTTGATTTATTCACAAAGCAATCTGACAGAAACTCCCTCTATATGTAACATCATTAAGATAAGAATCATAAGTTACCAAACCCGTTCACAGGAATGGATAACACCAGAGATCCCTTCAGTCTCCACAGATTTAGGAAAATCAGCGTTTTAGTTGTTTTGACCCTATTTTGTGGAACAATCTGCAGTATTCACTGCAGTTAGATGTGCTGGTGCCACTCAGGCAGTTAGATGTACTGGTGCCACTCAGGCAGTTAGATGTACTGGTGCCACTCAGGCAGTTAGATGGGCTGGTGCCACTCAGGCAGTTAGATGGGCTGGTGCCACTCAGGCAGTTAGATGGGCTGGTGCCACTCAGGCAGTTAGATGTGCTGGTGCCACTCAGGCAGTTAGATGTACTGGTGCCACTCAGGCAGTTAGATGTACTGGTGCCACTCAGATGTGCTGGTGCCACTCAGGCAGTCAGATGTACTGGTGCCACTCAGGCAGTTTGCATTACTGATCGAGGACCTCTATGTAGTTGGATGGGATTGCTTTTGTTAATTGTGTGCTGAATTATATTGTTTTATACACGTATGTTTTTATTGTAATGTTAACAGAGCTCTCTTGTAAAAATAGATTTTTAATCTCATTGTGACTCCCTGTTTAAATAAATACAATTTAATGAGCGAGCTAGGACGGACGTAGTCCACAACTATTTGTTCAGCGCTTTTGAAATGTGCAGAATTCAGAACATGGGCCGTTCTTAAAGTATTCTCCCTGTACACCAAGTCAGAACTGTAGGATAAATAAAGGGGGCATATAAGCAAACTATGAAAACAGGTTATAGGCTACATGTGCACCACCAAGTCAGAACAGTAGGTGAAAATAGACCAAATTATTAGGGTGAGGAACATAGGCTACTAACAGCTTACTACACAACATACACTTAGTATTACTTCCTTAGCAGCAGAATACACATCTCCCTGGCATATTACATCATTTATGCAGCAGGATACAATACATTTTAGGACTCAGTAGCAGAGATGTTCTGTTACCTGCTGTACAGTAGCTTCTTTTATACATTGTAACATGTTTGGTTTCAAAGGACTATCGTGACGAAGTAAAGATGGATGTCTGTGTGTCTAGCATGTTGTGTTGTCCAGTAATGACATGAAATACTCTACGTATTCTCACTCTAAAGATTAAATGGATGGTATAAACTATGACTACCAAAACGACCCAGTCCAGACAAAAACACGGGTAAATAACTGTTTATTTGGAAATGGAAAGTCGAGTTCAAATATCAGTCCCCATTATGCTGAGATAACTGTGGCTTGAAATGGGAGATGTAGTCTATACAGGTGGTCATGTAGTCTATATGTGATACTATACAGGTGGGCATGTAGTCTATACAGGTGGGCATGTAGTCTATACAGGTGGGCATGTAGTCTATACAGGTGGCATGTAGTCTATATGTGATGCTATTCAGGTGGTCATGTAGTCTATATGTGATACTATACAGGTGGTTATGTAGTCTATACAGGTGGTCATGTAGTCTATACAGGTGGGCATGTAGTCTATACAGGTGGGCATGTAGTCTATACAGGTGGCATGTAGTCTATATGTGATGCTATTCAGGTGGTCATGTAGTCTATATGTGATACTATACAGGTGGTTATGTAGTCTATACAGGTGGCATGTAGTCTATATGTGATGCTATTCAGGTGGTCATGTAGTCTATACAGGTGGTCATGTAGTCTATACAGGTGGGCATGTAGTCTATACAGGTGGTCATCATGGAAGTCAGCACGGTCTGTAACGTTGTACACCTCGATGGAACCAGGAAGTCGGCAACGTTGTACACCTCGATGGAACCAGGAAGTCAGCACGGTCTGTAACGTTGTACACCTCGATGGAACCAGGAAGTCAGCACGGTCTGTAACGTTGTACACCTCGATGGAACCAGGAAGTCAGCACGGTCTGTAACGTTGTACACCTCGATGGAACCAGGAAGTCGGCACGGTCTGTAACGTTGTACACCTCGATGGAACCAGGAAGTCGGCAACGTTGTACACCTCGATGGAACCAGGAAGTCAGCACGGTCTGTAACGTTGTACACCTCGATGGAACCAGGAAGTCAGCACGGTCTGTAACGTTGTACACCTCGATGGAACCAGGAAGTCAGCACGGTCTGTAACGTTGTACACCTCGATGGAACCAGGAAGTCGGCACGGTCTGTAACGTTGTACACCTCGATGGAACCAGGAAGTCGGCACGGTCTGTAACGTTGTACACCTCGATGGAACCAGGAAGTCGGCACGGTCTGTAACGTTGTACACCTCGATGGAATCAGGAAGTCGGCACGGTCTGTAATGTTGTACACCTTGATGGAACCAGGAAGTCGGCACGGTCTGTAACGTTGTACACCTTGATGGAACCAGGAAGTCAGCACCTCGATGGAACCAGGAAGTCACCACGGTCTGTAACGTTGTACACCTTCATGGAACCAGGAAGTCAGCACCTCAATGGAACCAGGAAGTCGGCACGGTCTGTAACGTTTGACGAGTTGATGAACAGAGTTTCTGTAAAACTGTCTGAATGTTTTTGGTTGTTCACCTCATGTTAGTTGTGACAAACCTGATAACCTGGTCAGATCAGTCCTTCTCCTGCTGGAAGCCTTGTATTTATAATACATGTTGTACAGGGGTTTGGGTGTATATGGATTTAATAAACATAGAAAATGATGGGAACTTTAAAACAGCGTCGTTCCAGATTCATCTGTCTGTCTCTAGATGTACATGCATTCAGGGCCAGTTTCCCAGACACAGATTAAGCCAAGTCCTGGACTGAAGATTCTACACATTGAACTTGTTTTTCAGTCCAGGGATTCATCTGTGTCCGGGAAACAGGCCCCTGAATGTTTCACCAACATTTCTACAAGTATTTTCCAAAATGCTTAAATTACCAGTAAAAAAAAAAAAAAAGAAATCTTCATACAACAACATTAAACATGTTACAAGACAGATGGCTGGACCCCTGCAGTCCATGATGGTACGGTCCTTGTTCATATTCTTCTAGCCTTGCGAGGGCGACAACCATTGTGTGGTACGGGGGTGTTGTCTGTGATGGACACAACCTCCAATCCTCCCATGGTCAGACCCTTGATGGCAGACTACAGAGAGAGAGACAGACACAGAGAGAGAAATGCATCAGAAGCAAATTAATGATAACGAGTCAAACATCAAATCAAATGTATTTATATAGCCCTTCTTACATCAGCTGATATCTCAAAGTGCTGTACAAAACCCAGCCTAAAACCCCCAAACAGCAAGCAATGCATGTGAAAGAAGCACGGTGGCTAGGAAAAACTCCCCTAGAAAGGCCAAAAACCTGGGAAGAAACCTAGAGAGGAACCAGGCTATGAGGGGTGGCCAGTCCTCTTCTGGCTGTGCCGGGTGGAGATTATAACAGAACATGGCTTAAGCCTGATGAATTTACTGTGTTAAATGAGGCCTCACCCCCTGGTTACACTAGTGACCATATCCCCGCGCATCCTGCAAAGGCGGGGGTGTTGCTAACATTTATGATAGCAAATTTAAATTTACAAAAAAAAAAAACAATGACGTTTTCGTCTTTTGAGCTTCTAGTCATGAAATCTATGCAGCTACTCAACCACATTTTATAGCTACTGTTTACAGGCCTCCTGGGCCATATGCAGTGTTCCTCACTGAGTTCCCAGAATTCCTATGTAGTCATGGCAGATCTATGGCTTTCGGAGCCTCGTCAACTCAGTGAGCCTGTAAACATCTTCTCCTCGTCTCTACAAGATTCTGACTGAACACTTTCAAAACCAGATTTGTTTTATTTAACCAGGTAAATTGACTGAGAACACATTCTCATTTAAAGCAATGACCCGGGGAATAGTCACAGGGGAGAAATGACAGCCAATTGGAAGCTGGGGATGATTAGGTGACCATGATGGTATGAGGGACAGATTGGGAATTTAGCCAGGACACCAGGGGTAAACACCCATTCTCTTACGATAAGTACCATGGGATCTTCAGTGACCTCAGAGAGGTCAGGACACCCGTTTAACATCCCATCCGAAAGATGGCAACCCAACACAGGGCAATGTCCCCAATCACTGCCCTGGGGCATTTGGGATATTCGTTTTAGACCAGAGGAAAGAGTGCCTCCTACTGGCTCTCCAACACCACTTCCAGCAGCATCTGGTCTCCCATCCAGGGACTGACCAGGACCAACCCTGCTTAGCTTCAGAAGCAAGCCAGCAGTGGGATGCAAGGTGGTAGGCTGCTGGTTAAAGCCAGCGGTGGAATGCAGGGTGGTAGGCTGCTGGTTAAAGCCAGCAGTGGGATGCAGGGTGGTAGGCTGCTGGTTAAAGCCAGCAGTGGGATGCAGGGTGGTAGGCTGCTGGTTAAAGCCAGCAGTGGGATGCAGGGTGGTAGGCTGCTGGTTAAAGCCAGCAGTGGGATGCAGGGTGGTAGGCTGCTGGTTAAAGCCAGCAGTGGGATGCAGGGTGGGATGCTGCTGGTTAAAGCCAGCAGTGGGATGCAGGATGGTAGGCTGCTGGTTAAAGCCAGCAGTGGGGTGCAGGGTGGTAGGCTGCTGGTTAAAGCCAGCAGTGGGATGCAGGGTGGTAGGCTGCTGGTTAAAGCCAGCAGTGGGGTGCAGGGTGGTAGGCTGCTGGTTAAAGCCAGCAGTGGGATGCAGGGTGGTATGCTGCTGGTTAAAGCCAGCAGTGGGATGCAGGGTGGTAGGCTGCTGGCAAACTGCTAGTATAATTTCAGAGTGAGGAGATGCATCACGCCCTGTATTATGGGAACACTTAATCTCTACCGTATAATTTTCATGAATTCTGCATTTCTTCAGTTTGTCAACTGTGATGAAGTCGTGAACGAGGTACTCACCAAGCGTCCAGGACCCAGACCTTTCACCAACACGCGGACAAACGTCACCCCGACCGCCGTGGCCTTCTGCCCAGGAGAACAACACCTTATCATTTATAATTTGTAAGTCGCTCTGGATAAGAGCGTCTGCTAAATGACTTAAATGTAAATCAGGAAACAGAAATTCTTCTTTTTCCCCCCCAGTTTGTTTTAGGCTCTACTGCCATCTAGTGGAGAACAGATGTGTTCTTGTCTGTAGCAGCCAGACTAGAACTATACGTCTACATTATCTATATTATCCATATGGTCTCATCTTACCGCTGCAGCTGAGATGCCTGCTGTCTGAGCAGCGATGGGAGTGGACTTCTTCACATTCTTGAACCCCTCTGTTCCACATGATGTTCTGACCATGAACTGGCCCTCACAGTCTGTCACCTGGACGTGTGTACTGGAGGGGGACAGGTTAAAATATATCACCTGGACATGTGGAGGGGGACAGGTTAAAATATATCACCTGGACATGTGGAGGGGGGACAGGTTAAAATATATCACCTGGACATGTGGAGGGGGACAGGTTAAAATATATCACCTGGACATGTGGAGGGGGACAGGTTAAAATATATCACCTGGACATGTGGAGGGGGACAGGTTAAAATATATCACCTGGACGTGTGGAGGGGGGGACAGGTTAAAATATATCACCTGGACGTGTGGAGGGGGACAGGTTCAAATATATCACCTGGACGTGTGTACTGGAGGGGGACAGGTTAAAATATATCACCTGGACATGTGGAGGGGGACAGGTTAAAATATATCACCTGGACATTTGGAGGGGAGGGGGACAGGTTAAAATATATCACCTGGACATGTGGAGGGGGACAGGTTAAAATATATCACCTGGACATGTGGAGGGGGGGGACAGGTTAAAATATATCACCTGGACATGTGGAGGGGGACAGGTTAAATATATCACCTGGACATGTGGAGGGGGACAGGTTAAAATATATCACCTGGACATGTGGAGGGGGGACAGGTTAAAATATATCACCTGGACATGTGGAGGGGGGGGACAGGTTAAAATATATCACCTGGACATGTGGAGGGGGGGACAGGTTAAAATATATCACCTGGACATGTGGAGGGGGGGACAGGTTAAAATATATCACCTGGACATGTGGAGGGGGACAGGTTAAAATATATCACCTGGACATGTGGAGGGGGACAGGTTAAAATATATCACCTGGACATGTGGAGGGGGGGACAGGTTAAAATATATCACCTGGACATGTGGAGGGGGGACAGGTTAAAATATATCACCTGGACATGTGGAGGGGGGGACAGGTTAAAATATATCACCTGGACATGTGGAGGGGGGGACAGGTTAAAATATATCACCTGGACATGTGGAGGGGGGGACAGGTTAAAATATATCACCTGGAAATGTGGAGGGGGGGACAGGTTAAAATATATCACCTGGACATGTGGAGGGGGGACACGTTAAAATATATCACCTGGACATGTGAGGGGGGACAGGTTAAAATATATCACCTGGACATGTGGAGGGGGGACAGGTTAAAATATATCACCTGGACATGTAGAGGGGGGACAGGTTAAAATATATTACCTGGACATGTGGAGGGAGACAGGTTAAAATATATCACCTGGACATGTGGAGGGGGGACAGGTTAAAATATATCACCTGGACATGTGGAGGGGGGACAGGTTAAAATATATCACCTGGACATGTGGAGGGGGACAGGTTAAAATATATCACCTGGACATGTGGAGGGGGACAGGTTAAAATATATCACCTGGACATGTGGAGGGGGACACGTTAAAATATATCACCTGGACATGTGGAGGGGGGACATGTTAAAATATATCACCTGGACATGTGGGGGGGGGACACGTTAAAATATATCACATGGACATGTGGAGGGGGGACAGGTTAAAATATATCAGCTATTCACATCACTGTCTGTCAGCTTACTTGTTATATGTGGCTTTGATATGTGCTATTGGCAACTCCTCGTATTTCTTCCCAGCCCATCTCAGCACACTGTCCTGGCCAGGCATCGGAGGGAGGTGACTTAGAGAGGAGGAAGAAACATGGGCAAACTGTTGGAAACGTGACAATATTGAGCAAAGACTATTGCAAACATAAAAAATAATCACATTTCAAAGTCGGGTTAATTTCCGATTCAAACAAGCATACTAAGAATAGGAGGAGGGAAGGAATATGCTGGCTTCTAGCCTTTAGTTCGGTGTGAATGTTGCCTGTAATCCAGGGCTTCTGGTTGCGGTATGTACGTACAGTCACTGTGGGGGACGTTGTCGATGCACTTATTGATGAAGCCAGTGACTGAGGTGGCAAGTCCTGCAGGCTCTAGTTTTGTCTTATCTGTCTAGCGTGCTCCGTACACCTGTGTTAATTAGTTGTCTGGCGCGCTCCGTACACCTGCGTTAATTAGCTGTCTAGCGCGCTCCGTACACCTGTGTTAATTAGCTGTCTAGCGCGCTCCGTACACCTGTGTGTCAGCGAAACTCAGGAAGTGGAGCTGAATTATAGTTTTGCTGGATGGATCTGGGTGTAGTGTAGGGACGAGGCAGAATGGCAGAGAAGTGTAGGGACGAGGCAGAATGGCTGAGAAGTGTAGGGACGAGGCAGAATGCCACAGAGTCTGAGAGCTAGTGTTACCTGAACTCTTTGGATATTTTCCCAGGTGTGGCTGAGACACTGGCCTCCTCCTGCAACCTGACAGCACTGGAGGACACTGCTCTCTGCAGGCCGCTGGTTCCACAACTACAACAGAGAATAAAACAAATCAAAAATCAACACAGCGAATGCAGAAACAGGCAGATAGAAGATTTGAAGCTGCGAGTAGCAATGTGATTATTGTTCACAAACTGGCTAGCAAGTGTTGATAAATCAAACTGTTCATTTTGAGAGAGTCCAGAAACTGTCCAGATCATAAACCTCTGCTACACACACTGAACAGGCTGAATACACTGAATACACTGAACAGGCTGAACACACTTAACACACTTAAACACCACATGTGAAGGTGTTGGTTTCATGAGCTGAAATAAAAAAGCTTATTTCTCAAATTATTTACACATATTTGTTTACGTCCCTGTTAGTGAGCATTTCTCCTTTGCCAAGATAATCCATCCACCTGACAGGTGTGGCATATCAAGACGCTGATTGAGTTGGAGGCGTGCTCGGCCACGCAGTCATGGGTGAACAGGGAGTACAGGAGGGGGCTGAGCACGCACCCATGTGGGCCCCCCCAGTGTTGAGGATCAGCGAAGTGGGTATGATGGTGTTAAATGCTGAGATATATTTCAAAGAACAGCATTCTTACATGGATATTCCTCTTGTCCAGATGGGATAGGACAGTGTGCAGTGAAATCGCCATCACAGTAGGGCAACGGCACTGCACAACCAGTCTTAAAAAAATAAATATACTCGGCCTTGTCTTAGGACGGTAAGTTGGTGGTTGGAGACATCCCTCTAGTGGTGTGGGGGCTGTGCTTTGGCAAAGTGGGTGGGGTTATATCCTGCCTGTTTGGCCCTGTCCGGGGGTATCATCGGATGGGGCCACAGTGTCTTCTGATCCCTCCTGTCTCAGCCTCCATTATTTATGCTGCAGTAGTTTATGTGTCGGGGGGCTAGGGTCAGTCTGTTACATCTGGAGTATTCTCTTGTCTTATCCGGTGTCCTGTGTGAATTTAAATATGCTCTCTCTAATTCTCTCTTTCTTTCTTTCTCTCGGAGGACCTGAGCCCTAGGACCATGCCTCAGGACTACCTGGCATGATGACTCCTTGCTGTCCCCAGTCCACCTGGCCGTGCTGCTGCTCCAGTTTCAACTGTTCTGCCTGCGGCTATGGAACCCTGACCTGTTCACCGGACGTGCTTGTTGCACCCTCGACAACTACTATGATTATTATAATTTGACCATGCTGGTCATTTACGAACATTTTAACATCTTGACCATGTTCTGTTATAATATCCACCCGGCACAGCCAGAAGAGGACTGGCCACCCCTCATAGCCTGGTTCCTCTCTAGGTTTCTTCCCAGGTTTTTGGCCTTTCTAGGGAGTTTTTCCTAGGGAGTTTTTCCTAGCCACCGTGCTTCTTTCACATGCATTGCTTGCTGTTTGGGGTTTTAGGCTGGGTTTCTGTACAGCACTTTGAGATATCAGCTGATGTACGAAGGGCTTTATAAATACATTTGATTTGATAAAAAAGGCCCACCAATGGCTGCAGCCCTGCCCAGTCATGTGAAATCCATAGATTAGGGAATAATTCATTCATTTCAATTGACTATTTTCCTTATATGAACTGTAACTCAGTAAAATCTTATAAATTGTTACATGTTGAATTTATAATTTTGTTTAGTATAGATAGATAACTAACAATGTAGCTGATCAGTTGAATGAAGTGTAGCAAGCTGGCAGTATAATTAAATCGGCAAAAGGGTTTTTGTCTAGTTTAAAGTACCAGACTACCAGTGGTCAAACTAGCATCATAAAATAACATTATCTAGCCAGCTAGTCAATTGCATTACATGGGATTTCGTATAAAAAAAAACAAAAACAGATACTTACATTGAGCCTCCTGCATTGAAGGAACCAGCAACCTGTTGGCAGGCACTCCTGCCAGAATGAGATAATATACCGTTTAATTTATACATGATTAACTAATATAATTTAGCTACTAGAAACCAGCAGGTTAGTTGGTTTTACACAACAACATGTGTGACATTGAGGAGGTTTCCGTTCACTATGACGCGTTTCCTGGAATAGTACATTATTAACCCTGTGGGGGAGAGGTACAAATTATTACAAACATATTTAGTTCTAAAATCTGATGCATAAACTTTTTTTTATTTCTACATTAAATGTATCTACAATCAATTTAAACAAATATGTTTCAATGAAGTTACATCTTAATGTTATATATATTTTTATTTAATTTCAAACTAAATTTATCTTCATTTCCTCTACCCCCTTTTTTTTCTTCTTTAGTATAATCTCTCCCTTCTTCGCAGAGGATTGTGGGTGGAAACTGGAGAATCAAAATGGCGGCGCCCTGTTCCAGGATGGTGAATCGTCCTTTATTTCGGCAATTTATGACACATGTCAGACGGACAGGGCTCAAACATACAGGAGTTCGTCTGATATCTCTCAGTTGTGTTTGTCGAGCTGCGACTCGGAGCCAAAGTAAACCGGGAAGCGTCGCGTCGCCGTGGAAGCTGTACGGGGCGGTGTGTCTCCAGAGGCTGCCGGTCATATCGCAGGAGCGGAACCCGGTCGAGGACCGATTCGCTGAGCTCATGCATCAGGTATACATGTTGTTTTTCATTCATTTGGTCAATGGCTGTAGTCACTAGTGAATAAACACACTCAGAGATGGTTTGCTGACCGTGGTCCTGAAGTGGATGTGCAGGTCTTTGCTTCAAGCTTTGCATTAACACATATTCAACTTCAAGGCTTCATTCAGTTGAATCAGTAGTGTAAGGCTAGAATGAAACCCTGCACCCTGTTGCTCTCCATTGCTCTGCTCCAGGGTTTGAAATACCGGTGAATTTAGAGTTAGAAGTTAGCTCCCCTAAATGCAACAAACTCTAGTGTGGCCCTAAATAATGCTAATTTAACCATTCTTCGCTTTGTTTAAAATGCAATGTTAAATATGATTTAGACACCAATATCACTAGACACCAATATCACTAGACAACTAGCCTACAGCTAGACACCAATATCACTAGACAACTAGCCTACAGCTAGACACCAATATCACTAGACACCAATATCACTAGACAACTAGCCTACAGCTAGACACCAATATCACTAGACACCAATATCACTAGACACCAATATCACTAGACAACTAGCCTACAGCTAGACACCAATATCACTAGACACCAATATCACTAGACAACTAGCCTACAGCTAGACACCAATATCACTAGACACCAATATCACTAGACAACTAGCCTACAGCTAGACACCAATATCACTAGACACCAATATCACTAGACAACTAGCCTGCAGCTAGACACCAATATCACTAGACACCAATACGGCTGACGATGAGAGGCTGACGTCTTGTTTGTGATATCCTAGGAAGGAGAGGCTGACGTCTCTGTGATATCCTAGGAAGGAGAGGCTGACGTCTTGTTTGTGATATCCTAGGAATGAGAGGCTGACGTCTCTGTGATATCCTAGGAAGGAGAGGCTGACGTCTTGTTTGTGATATCCTAGGAATGAGAGGCTGACGTCTCTGTGATATCCTAGGAAGGAGAGGCTGACGTCTTGTTTGTGATATCCTAGGAATGAGAGGCTGACGTCTTGTTTGTGATATCCTTAATCCCAGATGGAGCTGGAGAGGAGCTTGCTGTCGGAACATGAGCAGAGGCTCCTAGAGGAAGCGGAGCGCGTGAGACGTAAACAGGCGGACAACTACGATTCAGACGAAGAGGAGGCAGACTACGGTGGCCAGGAGACCATCACAGCTCAGGACCAGGAGGACACCTGGGAACTGAATCTCAAACACTTCCAACCTGCTCTCAGAGACAGAGGTAGGAATCAGAGAGGTTGTCCTAAATGGCACCCGAGGCGTCGTGCCACGTCGACGGTCAAGCTGAGGCGTCGTACTGCGTCGACCGGTCAAACCGTCGTTGTAGTAGCTTCCTTTCCTCTTCACCATAGCCACTGCCCAAGCCTGAAGCGGGGTTGTTTGGTCGCATACAGTCCACACTCAAGGTTTCCAAACAGCCAAACATTCAATGTGATCCAGGGATATGGTGCAACAAAAATGTTTATTCTTCTTATATCTAACAGGAAAATGATTATCCAAGCAACTTAAAGCAGAGATTACTGATATGGAAAATACATAATATGACCTGTCTGTCTGTATTTACATTTGAGTCATTTAGCAGACGCTCTTATCCAGAGCGACTTACAGTAGTGAATGCATACATTTCATTTCATGCATTTTTTTGTACTGGCCCCCCGTGGGAATCGAACCTACAACCCTGGCGCTGCAAACACCATGCTCTACCAACTGAGCCACAGGGAAGGCTGTATGTCTGTATGGTCAATAGACTATACCGCTCCCGCTTCTAGCAAGGACCCCCCCCCCCGAAGGCCCAACTTCCTGCCTTTATCCTATACCGCAGTACAATGAATGGGCAAGAGGGGGGGGGACAAAAACTAAGTTACACTAACAACAAATGAATATATCTCAATCATGTAAATATAAATCATAAAAGTACGTACCTAATATTTCATCATATACATTCCTATTTAATTATATTTACACAAATGTACATGGAGCTCTGTATGTTCTGTCTTTTTTATACAAATATGTCCGAATCGGCTCAAACAGACGTGTTATACTGCGTCGACGGTCCAAACAGACGTGTAACTCTTGTGTTTCAGATGTAGGTGTTCCAGCGCTGGGCTCAGTGGAGAGGTGTCTAGGAGACAGCCTGGTCCTGCTGGTACAGCAGACTGTCGGTAAAGGAAACATCTGGCTGCTCCCTCAGGCCCAGTGGGAGGCAGGGGAGACTCTCCGACAGACAGCGGAGAGAGGCCTCGCCAGCCTGCCAGGTTAGCTGCGTACTCCTGCTACTAGATCCCTATCTAGTGCACTACTTTATAGGCCCTGGTTAAAAGTAGTGCTCTGAATTAGAGAGGGGGGGCCAAATTTGGGGATGCAGTGTTTTCCTCCTTGTCAGACATTTCCGTCAGGTGTTCCAACACCGTCTCTAGTGCTGGACTATGGACATGTGTGGAAGATTCCAGAAATATCTCGACGGCAAATCCTTGAGCAAGAGATCTATGTGATGTTATTGATCAGGGCTATATACACTGCTCAAAAAAATAAAGGGAACACTAAAATAACACATCCTAGATCTGAATGAATGAAATAATCTGATTAAATACTTTCTTCTTTACATAGTTGAATGTGCTGACAACAAAATCACACAAAAATAATCAATGGAAATCCAATTATCAACCCATGGAGGTCTGGATTTGGATTCACACTCACAATTAAAGTGGAAAACCCACACTACAGGCTGATCCAATTTTGAAGTAATGTCCTTAAAACAAGTCAAAATGAGGCTCAGTAGTGTTTGTGGCCTCCACGTGCCTGTATGACCTCCCTACAATGCCTGGGCATGCTCCTGATGAGGTGGCGGATGGTCTCCTGAGGGATCTCCTCCCAGACCTGGACTAAAGCATCCGCCAACTCCTGGACAGTCTGTGGTGCATGTTTAAGTGTTCCCTTTATTTTTTTGAGCAGTATGTATATATATATATATATATATATATATATATATATATATATATATATATATATATATATATATATATATATATATATAATCTGTACTAGTTCTGTATCATGATAGAGCCCTTCACCTGAACACTACTGATATACCAGTAAAGACTCTTGCCATTTTAGCTTCTTCTGTGTTCTCCAACTCTATTCTAACGCCATGTTTGTTTATTCATTCCAGAGGCTGATTTCAAGGCTACGTTCCTTGGCAACACCCCCTGTGGAGTGTACAAGTACAAATTCCCCAAAGACGTCCGGACAGACGCTTGCGTCGGAGCCAAAGTCTTCTTTTTCAAAGCTTTACTGTCCGCCGGTTCGGCCAGTCGGTCAGCCGGTCAGAATAAACCTTTCCTGTGGGCGAAGAAGACTGAACTGCAGGGTTACCTGAAGCCAGCGTACCTGGAGAAGGTTAACCGCTTCATACTTGACCTGTGATGAGATCTGATGGAGAAGATGTCTTTTTTTTTTTTTTTTTTTTAGAACGTCCTCGTCGAGTCCTGGAAGTCATGTTTCTGTCACGGCAACTGTTTTCTCTGCCCGTTCACTTTGTGTATAAGAGAGCGTGATTAAAGTGTATAATTTTTGTTCCAACATATTAAACCATTCAGAGTGTTGTCTGTTGGCCTATATCCCAGAGGATAGAAAGCCAGTCTCTTTGCCTGTGTTTTGTTCTATGCAGACAGTGTATTGTCCCGTCCTCCACTAGATGGCAGTAGTGAGACAGGGGAGAGGCTGGTCAGGACAGTGTATTGTCCCGTCCTCCACTAGATGGCAGCAGTGAGACAGAGGCTGGTCAGGACAGTGTATTGTCCCGTCCTCCACTAGATGGCAGCAGTGAGACAGAGGCTGGTCAGGACAGTGTATTGTCCCGTCCTCCACTAGATGGCAGCAGTGAGACAGAGGAGAGGCTGGTCAGGATAGTGTATTGTCCCGTCCTCCACTAGATGGCAGTAGTGAGACAGGAGAGGCTGGTCAGAGAGCGCCTCTATATGAGGCCCAGAGAACATAGTGATGCACATTGACCCTCTCAGATTCAACTGACCTTTTCACTAATAATAGAAATGCCTCCTTTTCCACTGGTGTAAAGTACTTCAGTAAAAATGCTTTAAAGTTATACTTAAGTTGTTTTTTTAGGGGTATATGTACTTTAGTTTAATACTTATATTTTTGGCTTTCATTATATTGCAAAAGAAAATAATATACTTTTTACTCCATACATTTACCCTGACACCTAAAAGTACTCGTTACATTTTGAATGTTTAGCAGGACAGGAAATGGTCACACTAAACACACACACTAAACAGAGAACATCCCTGGTCACCCCTACTGCCTCTGATCTGGAGGACTCACTAAACAGAGAACATCCCTGGTCCTCCCTACCGCCTCTGATCTGGAGGACTCACTAAACAGAGAACATCCCTGGTCATCCCTACCGTCTCTGATCTGGAGGACTCACTAAACAGAGAACATCCCTGGTCATCCCTACTGCCTCTGATCTGGAGGACTCACTAAACAGAGAACATCCCTGGTCATCCCTTCTGTCTCTGATCTGGAGGACTCACTAAACACACGTGCTTCGTTTGTAAATGATGTCTGAGCATTGGAGTGTGCCCCTGGCTATCTGTAAATGAAGTCTGAGTGTTGGAGTGTTCCCCTGGCTATCTGTAAAGGAAGTCTGAGCGTTGGAGTGTTCCCCTGGCTATCTGTAAAGGAAGTCTGAGTGTTCCCCTGGCTATCTGTAAATGATGTCTGAGTGTTGGAGTGTGCCCCTGGCTATCTGTAATGATGTCTGAGTGTTGAAGTGTTCCCCTGGCTATCTGTAAATGATGTCTGAGTGTTGGAGTGTTCCCCTGGCTATCTGTAATGATGTCTGAGTGTTGGAGTGTTCCCCTGGCTATCTTTAAATGATGTCTGGGTGTTGGAGTGTTCCCCTGGCTATCTGTAAAGGAAGTCTGAGCGTTGGAGTGTTCCCCTGGCTATATGTAAAGGAAGTTGGAGTGTTCCCCTGGCTATCTGTAAAGGAAGTCTGAGTGTTCCCCTGGCTATCTGTAAATTATGTTGGAGTGTTCCCCTGGCTATCTGTAATGATGTCTGAGTGTTGGAGTGTTCCCCTGGCTATCTGTAATGATGTCTGAGTGTTGGAGTGTGCCCCTGGCTATCTGTAAATGATGTCTGAGTGTTGGAGTGTTCCCCTGGCTATCTGTAAAGGAAGTCTGAGCGTTGGAGTGTTCCCCTGGCTATCTGTAAAGGAAGTCTGAGTGTTCCCCTGGCTATCTGTAAATTATGTTGGAGTGTTCCCCTGGCTATCTGTAAATGATGTCTGAGTGTTGGAGTGTTCCCCTGGCTATCTGTAAAGGAAGTCTGAGTGTTACCACTTGCTATCTGTAAATGATGTCTGAGTGTTCCCCTGGCTATCTGTAATGATGTCTGAGTGTTGGAGTGTTCCCCTGGCTATCTGTAAAGGAAGTCTGAGTGTTCCCCTGGCTATCTGTAAAGGAAGTCTGAGTGTTCCCCTGGCTATCTGTAAAGGAAGTCTGAGTGTTCCCCTGGCTATCTGTAAATGATGTCTGAGTGTTGGAGTGTTCCCCTGGCTATCTGTAAAGGAAGTCTGAGTAATGGAGTGTTCCCATGGCTATCTGTAAAGGAAGTCTGAGCGTTGGAGTGTTCCCCTGGCTATCTGTAAAGGAAGTCTGAGCGTTGGAGTGGTCCCCTGGCTATCTGTAAAGGAAGTCTGAGCGTTGGAGTGGTCCCCTGGCTATCTGTAAAGGAAGTCTGAGCGTTGGAGTGGTCCCCTGGCTATCTGTAAAGGAAGTCTGAGCGTTGGAGTGGTCCCCTGGCTATCTGTAAAGGAAGTCTGAGCGTTGGAGTGGTCCCCTGGCTATCTGTAAAGGAAGTCTGAGCGTTGGAGTGGTCCCCTGGCTATCTGTAAAGGAAGTCTGAGCGTTGGAGTGGTCCCCTGGCTATCTGTAAAGGAAGTCTGAGCGTTGGAGTGGTCCCCTGGCTATCTGTAAATTTAAAAAGAAAGACAATGATGCTGTCTGGGTTTTTTATATAAGGATTTTGGTTAATTTCAAATGATTTATACTTTTCCTTTTGATATTTGGTTTTAAATATATGTATATCGTATTTTACTAGGGGACTTTCTATTGGGTCATTTTAAGGTGTCTACTGTTACTAGGTGACTTTCTATTGGGTCATTTTAAGGTGTCTACTGTTACTAGGGGACTTTCTATTGGGTCATTTTAAGGTGTCTACTGTTACTAGGTGACTTTCTATTGGGTCATTTTAAGGTGTCTACTGTTACTAGGTGACTTTCTATTGGGTCATTTTAAGGTGTCTACTGTTACTAGGGGACTTTCTATTGGGTCATTTTAAGGTGTCTACTGTTACTAGGGGACTTTCTATTGGGTCATTTTAAGGTGTCTACTGTTACTAGGGGACTTTCTATTGGGTCATTTTCTTTACTGTTTCTCTAGTATGCCCATAAATGCAGCATACATGATCGACGACATTAGCCTGCATATTTTTTAATACCACACAAATGTCCAAACTCTATTCAGGTAGGATGACTTTAAAAAAAACGTTTTGTTTATTTTTTGGGGTATTTATAATTTGTTTTATCATTAGTATTATTGTATATTATTATAGACCTATTTATTAATCTAAACCAGTTCTTTAAATAACATATTTTTGTTTCATTATGTTGAGACGTTTTCCTTGGCTAAATTAAGTTGAGATCTGTCTTTTTAAGACTTGTGCGCTCCGTCCTGCTGTAGCAAACCCCTACTTCCTGCTCTAGGAGTATGACAGGTGGGTAACTTTTTCCCCACCGCTGCCCTTTTTCACTGCCGAAACACTTCCACTCTGAAACGAGTCAGCGCTTCCACTTTGAAACGAGTCAGCGCTTCCACTCTGAAACGAGTCAGCGCTTCCACTCTGAAACGAGTCAGCGCTTCCACTTTGAAACGAGTCAGCGCTTCCACTCTGAAACGAGTCAGCGCTTCCACTCTGAAACGAGTCAGCGCTTCCACTCTGAAACGAGTCAGCGCTTCCACTCTGAAACGAGTCAACGCTTCCTGGTAAGTGCATTTCGATGTCAACTTCCCCTCCAGTCTCCTGGAATCAACTTGTCGTCTCTGTTTGTGTCCTCGGGGACAAGTGGATGAAGAGGACATTGCCATGAAAGTTGGAAATTATACGACTAAGTCCCAAATGGCACCGTATTCCACGATGTAGTGCGCTACTTTTGAGCTGGACCCATAGGCTCCGGTCTAAAGTAGTGCACTGGACTCTATAGAGGGGGGATAAGGTGCGGTTTGCGTCGCAGCCTATATCCCAGGGTTTTGCTGTGTTCTGTTCTGAGAGAGCTGTTCTAAGACTGGATGGTTGGGAGAGCGTTAAAGTGTCTATTGAGCAGAGAGCTGTTCTAAGACTGGATGGTTGGGAGAGCGTTAAAGTGTCTATTGAGCAGAGAGCTGTTCTAAGACTGGATGGTTGGGAGAGCGTTAAAGTGTCTATTGAGCAGAGAGCTGTTCTAAGACTGGATGGTTGGGGAGCGTGTTAAGAATGTATGTTCTCAATGTTTACTTCAATTAAACTACTCAGTCTGCCATCCATGTGTACGATTCTGGTTTAAAAACAGACAGAGGACCAGCTTACAAGAATCAGAATTGTTTATTCAGGAGAGCGCTTTGCAGTTCATACTCAAAACATCTATTATATACCAGGCTTCTCATTCACACACTACACACTAACACACTAACACACTACACACTACACACTAACACACTAACACACTACACACTACACACTAACACACTACACACTACACACTAACACACTACACACTAACACACTACACACTAACACACTACACACTAACACACTAACACACTAACTCACTACACACTAACACACTAACACACTAACACACTACACACTAACACACTACACACTACACACTAACACACTACACACTACCACACTACACACTAACACACTACACACTACACACTAACACACTAACACACAACACACTACACACTACACACTAACACACTACACACGAACACACTAACACACTACACACTAACACACTACACACTAACACACTACACACTAACACACTACACACTACACACTACACACTACACACTAACACACTACCACACTACCACACTACACACTACACACTACACACTAACACACTACACACTACACACTAACACACTAACACACTACAC
The DNA here is from genome assembly GCF_901001165.1 of Salmo trutta. Classification (NCBI taxonomy): domain Eukaryota; kingdom Metazoa; phylum Chordata; class Actinopteri; order Salmoniformes; family Salmonidae; genus Salmo; species Salmo trutta. The sequence goes on from NC_042968.1 coordinate 47,787,882, forward strand.
ACTAACACACTACACACTACACACTAACACACTGCACACTAACACACTACACACTAACACACTACACAGTTACACACTAACACACTAACACACTACACACTACACACTAACACACTACAAACTAACACACTACACACTACACAATAACACACTACACACTAACACACTACACACTAACACACTACACACTAACACACTAACACACTACACACTATACACTAACACACTACACACTAACACTACACACTAACACACACTACACACTACACACTACACACTACACACTACACACTACACACTACACACTACTAATACACACTACTAATACACACTACACACTACACACTACACACTACACACTACACACTAACACACTACACACTACACACTAACACACTACACACTACACACTTACACACTAACACACTAACACACTACACACTACACACTAACACACTACACACTAACACACTACACACTACACACTAACACACTACACACTAACACACTAACACACTACACACTACACACTAACACACTACACACTAACACACTACAAACTAACACACTACACACTAACACACTACACACTAACACATTACACACTAACACACTACACACTAACACACTACACACTAACACACTAACACACTACACACTACACACTAACACACTACACACTAACACACTAATACACTACACACTAACACACTACACACTAACACACTACACATTACACACTAACACACTACACACTAACACACTACACACTAACACACTACACACTAACACACTAACACACTACACACAAACACACTACACACTACACACTTACACACTAACACACTACACACTACAAACTAACACACTAACACACTACACACTACACACTACACACTACTCACTACACATTACACATTACACACTGACACACTACACACTACACACTAACACACTACACACTACACACTACACACTACAAACTAACACACTAACACACTACACATTACACACTACACATTACACACTAACACACTACACACTACACACTACAAACTAACACACTACACACTACAAACTAACACACTACACACTAACACATTACACACTACACACTATCACACTAACACACTACACACTAACACACTACACACTACACACTACACACTAACACACTAACACACTACAAACTAACACACTACACACTAACACACTACCACACTACACACTAACACACTAACACACTACACACTAACACACTACACACTAACACACTACACACTAACACATTACACACTACACACTATCACACTACACACTACACACTAACACACTACACACTAACACACTACACACTAACACAGTACACACTACACACTAACACACTAACACACTAACACACTACACACTACACACTTACACACTAACACACTACCACACTAACACACTACACACTACACACTAACACGCTAACACACTAACACACTACACACTAACACACTACACACTACACATTACACACTAACACATTACACACTAACACAACACACTAACACACTAACACACTACACACTAACACACTAACACACTACACACTACACACTAACACACTAACACACTACACACTAACACACTACACACTACACACTAACACACTACCACACTAACACATTACACACTACACACTAACACATTAACACACTACACACTAACACACTAACACATTACACACTACACACTACACACTAACACATTAACACACTAACACTAAGGAGAGTTAATTGTTCTTCCCCAGAACTCTCAACACCGCAAATTCTTACCCAGCTGACAGTATTTTAGTACTCTGAGATCAGGGAAACCTGGAGGGTTCAAGCTAGGTCAGGTCAACCACAGTTTAACAGTTCTTGATGTTTATTTAAACACACAGACCTCCATTCCTCTCCTATCCTAGTCAATCTCATGACACTTATTCTCAACCCTTTAGTTACTTATTCTACAGGCTATATAGACCATATCCCTAAATTCAGGGTAGAGTTATTTAAATCATTTACACTCAAGCAGGAATTCCTTTAATAACAGAGTGTACTGTAGTTTTGAGGGGCTTCGCTGCTTTCTGTCGAGCAAAATGTATCAGCGAAGGATCCAACGCTGTGTGAAGAGCCTTCAGCCCACTCGCCTTCCGCGCACCCCAAGCTACAATACTGTATTTAGGAGCTGTAACTATCAAGTAGTTGTGTTTATGAGTCTGTTATTATAGAATGTTTTAGTCTGTGGTGTGTTTATGAGTCTGTTGTTATAGTCTGGTGTGTTTATGAGTCTGGTGTGTTTATGAGTCTGTTGTTTTTAGTCTGTGGTGTGTTTATGAGTCTGTTATTATAGAATGTTTTAGTCTGTGGTGTGTTTATGAGTATGTTGTTATAGTCTGGTGTGTTTATGAGTCTGGTGTGTTTATGAGTCTGTTTTAGTCTGTGGTGTGTTTATGAGTCTGTTGTTATAGAATGTGAGTCTGTTATTATAGAATGGGAGTCTGTTATTATAGAATGTGAGTCTGTTATTATAGAATGGGAAACTGTTGTTTTACTCTGCTGCTTTTCATTAAAGCATGTATGACTGAGGGGGAGTGGCTGTAATACATTTGTTCATTTGACCAGAATATTGTGTCTTTATCGCCTACAGAAATTAAAACAGATATACAGTTAATGTTTAAATATTAGGATCTGGTTAAAGGCAGACATTGGGAAAGACTATAGAAATGGAAACGTGATTTTAGAGAGACAGTCTCTGATTAACGGAACTGAGTCCATCTGTTACTGGGACCTCAGCACCGAGTCACATGTCCATCTGTTACTGGAACCTCAGCACCGAGGCACATGTCCATCTGTTACTGGGACCTCGCCACCCAGTCACATGTCCATCTGTTACTGGGACCTCGCCACCCGGTCACATGTCCATCTGTTACTGGGACCTCGCCACCCGGTCACATGTCCATCTGTTACTGGGACCTCGCCACCCGGTCACATGTCCATCTGTTAGTGGGACCTCGCCACCAGGTCACATGTCCATCTGTTACTGGGACCTCGCCACCCGGTCACATGTCCATCTGTTAGTGGGACCTCGCCACCAGGTCACATGTCCATCTGTTACTGGGACCTCGCCACCCAGTCACATGTCCATCTGTTACTGGGACCTCGCCACCAGGTCACATGTCCATCTGTTACTGGGACCTCGCCACCCGGTCACATGTCCATCTGTTACTGGAACCTCACCACCAGGTCACATGTCCATCTGTTAGTGGGACCTTGCCACCAGGTCACATGTCCATCTGTTACTGGGACCTCGCTCTCAGGTCACATGTCCATCTGTTACTGGGACCTCGCCACCAAGTCACAGGTCCATCTGTTACTGGGACCTCGCTCTCAGGTCACATGTCCATCTGTTACTGGGACCTCGCCACCCAGTCACATGTCCATCTGTTACTGGGACCTCGCCACCCAGTCACATGTCCATCTGTTACTGGGACCTCAGCACTGAGTCACATGTCCATCTGTTACTGGGACCTCGCCACCCGGTCACATGTCCATCTGTTACTGGGACCTCGCCACCCAGTCAAATGTCCATCTGTTACTGGGACCTCGCCACCCGGTCACATGTCCATCTGTTACCGGGACCTTGCCACCCGGTCACATGTCCATCTGTTACTGGGACCTCGCCACCCGGTCACATGTCCATCTGTTACTGGGACCTCGCCACCCGGTCACATGTCCATCTGTTACAGGGACCTTGCCACCCGGTCACATGTCCATCTGTTAGTGGGACCTCGCCACCAGGTCACATGTCCATCTGTTACTGGGACCTCGCCACCCGGTCACATGTCCATCTGTTACTGGGACCTCGCTCTCAGGTCACATGTCCATCTGTTACCGGGACCTCAGCATCGAGTCACATGTCCATCTGTTACTGGGACCTCAGCATCGAGTCACATGTCCATCTGTTACCGGGACCTCGCCACCCGGTCACATGTCCATCTGTTACCGGGACCTCGCTCTCAGGTCACATGTCCATCTGTTACTGGGACCTCGCCACCAGGTCACATGTCCATCTGTTAGTGGGACCTCGCCACCAGGTCACATGTCCATCTGTTAGTGGGACCTCAGCACCCGGTCACATGTCCATCTGTTACTGGGACCTCGCCACCCAGTCACATGTCCATCTGTTACTGGGACCTCGCCACCAAGTCACATGTCCATCTGTTACTGGGACCTCGCCACCCGGTCACATGTCCATCTGTTACTGGGACCTCGCCACCAGGTCACATGTCTATCTGTTACTGGGACCTCACCACCAGGTCACATGTCCATCTGTTACTGGGACCACGCCACCAGGTCACATGTCCATCTGTTACTGGGACCTCGCCACCCAGTCACATGTCCATCTGTTACTGGGACCTCGCCACCAAGTCACATGTCCATCTGTTACTGTGCTTCTTGTCAGTAACAACCACATCATCAACATTAAGGGACATGGGCAGCTGTGAGGAGGAGGGTTTATTCTCCAGGTCTTGAACCGTTTTCCAGAACTTCTTGGGGTTAGACCCACAGAGAGAGAACTGCTCCTTAAAGTAACTAACTTTGGCCTTCCGGATAGCCTGAGTGCACTTATTTCTCATTTGCCTGAACGAGAGCCAGTCAGCCTGAATATACGTGTGCCGAGTCTTTCGCCAAATGCAATTCTTGAGGTGGAGTAACTCTGCAAGATCACGGTCGAACCAGGGGCTGAACATGTTTTTAATTCTCATTTTCTTTATGGGGGCGTGTTTGTTAACAATACCAATGGATAAAATCAAAATAGAAGGTCCAAGTGTCTTCGACAGAGGGGATCAAGCTGATTCTATACCATTTAACAGAGGGGATCAAGCTGATTCTATACCATTTAACAGAGGGGATCAAGCTGATTCTATACCATTTAACAGAGGGGATACAGCTGATTCTATACCATTTAACAGAGGGGATACAGCTGATTCTATACCATTTAACAGAGGGGATCAAGCTGATTCTATACCATTTAACAGAGGGGATACAGCTGATTCTATACCATTTAACAGAGGGGATCAAGCTGATTCTATACCATTTAACAGAGGGGATCAAGCTGATTCTATACCATTTAACAGAGGGGATACAGCTGATTCTATACCATTTAACAGAGGGGATCAAGCTGATTCTATACCATTTAACAGAGGGGATCAAGCTGATTCTATACCATTTAACAGAGGGGAACAAGCTGATTCTAGGCTTTTACGAGAACAGAAATCAGTGAAACAGATATCAGAGCACAAAGTCAGAATTGGGGCTAGCAACAGTAGATGGGCCAGGGTGTACATGCACATTTCCAGTTATCATCAGTATTTATTTATTTTGCTCCTTTGCACCATATTATTTACATTTGAACTTTGAACTTTCTTCAAACTACAAATCTACCATTCCAGTGTTTTTCTTGCTATACTTTATTTACTTTGCCACCATGGCATTTTTTTGCCTTTACCTCCCTTATCTCACATCATTTGCTCACATTGTATATAGTCTTATTTTTTTCTACTGTATTATTGACTGTATGTTGTTTACTCCATGTGTAACTCTGTGTTGTTGTATGTTGTCGAACTGCTTTGCTTTATCTTGGCCAGGTCGCAATTGTAAATGAGAACTTGTTCTCAACTTGCCTACCTGGTTAAATAAAGGTGAAAATAAAAATATATATATATATATAATCAGGGCGCGGCAGAGGACAGGGAGAGCTCTGCAGTGCTGATTGATGACATCTGAATGTGAATCAGATGGCAACGAGATCATATCAAACAGTGCAGAATAACACCTGGCTGGGGGGGGGGGGCACATAAAGCTCATGTAACCCAATATTGCCAGCTCTGATATGATCAACTGTCTTGCGTACATAAGCAGACAAACAACATTAGGATGGTTGTGTTCGGTTATACTTTGGGTATCTCTACATTTTGGGGGGCCTTGCCACTAGCCGGTGAGGGCTCTGTACAGAGTTGGACCCTTGATGACATGTTTTGCTTGGCAGCATAGGAGGAGGAGGAGAACATGAAAAAGGGGATTTAAAAACAGATGAATGTTTTCTCCTAAAAAATATACCCTGAGAACACAGCTAACCATAACTACCATACCCCAACTAAATTATTATACACCATAACTACCCTAACTACCCTAACCTAACTAAATTATTATACATCATAACTACCCTAACCTAACTAAATTATTATACACCATAACTACCCTAACTACCCTAACTAAATTATTATACATCATAACTACCCTAACTACCCTAACTAAATTATTATACATCATAACTACCCTAACCCAACTAAATTATTATACATCATAACTACCCTAACCTAACTAAATTATTATACATCATAACTACCCTAACTACCCTAACTACCCTAACCTAACTAAATTATTATACATCATAACTACCCTAGAAGGTAACTAGTAACTGTAATGGATTACATTTAGAAGGTAACTAGTAACTAACGGATTACATTTAGAAGGTAACTAGTAACTGTAATGGATTACATTTAGAAGGTAACTAGTAACTAACGGATTACATTTAGAAGGTAACTAGTAACTGTAATGGATTACATTTAGAAGGTAACTTACCCAACCCTGGTCGTAATGCACCCCAAAAACAATTCCTGCCTTTTTCGGCCAGTGGCCGTTGTGTACTTGGCCCAGAGTGCATAGAGCCAGTGGCCGTTGTGTACTTGGCCCAGAGTGCATAGAGCCAGTGGCCGTTATGTACTTGGCCCAGAGTGCATAGAGCCAGTGGCCGTTGTGTACTTGGCCCAGAGTGCATAGAGCAGTGGCCGTTGTGTACTTGGCCCAGAGTGCATAGAGCCAGTGGCCGTTATGTACTTGGCCCAGAGTGCATAGAGCAGTGGCCGTTGTGTACTTGGCCCAGAGTGCATAGAGCAGTGGCCGTTGTGTACTTGGCCCAGAGTGCATAGAGCCAGTGGCCGTTATGTACTTGGCCCAGAGTGCATAGAGCAGTGGCCGTTGTGTACTTGGCCCAGAGTGCATAGAGCAGTGGTCGTTATGTACTTGGCCCAGAGTGCATAGAGCAGTGGCCGTTGTGTACTTGGCCCAGAGTGCATAGAGCAGTGGTCGTTATGTACTTGGCCCAGAGTGCATAGAGCAGTGGTCGTTATGTACTTGGCCCAGAGTGCATAGAGCAGTGGCCGTTGTGTACTTGGCCCAGAGTGCATAGAGCAGTGGTCGTTATGTACTTGGCCCAGAGTGCATAGAGCAGTGGCCGTTGTGTACTTGGCCCAGAGTGCATAGAGCAGTGGTCGTTATGTACTTGGCCCAGAGTGCATAGAGCAGTGGCCGTTGTGTACTTGGCCCAGAGTGCATAGAGCAGTGGCCGTTGTGTACTTGGCCCAGAGTGCATAGAGCAGTGGTCGTTATGTACTTGGCCCAGAGTGCATAGAGCAGTGGCCGTTATGTACTTGGCCCAGAGTGCATAGAGCAGTGGCCGTTATGTACTTGGCCCAGAGTGCATAGAGCAGTGGCCGTTATGTACTTGGCCCAGAGTGCATCGAGCCAGTGGTCGAAGCACCTCTCACTCACATGGCCACCTCTCCCTCACATGGTAAGAGATAATATATCATTCACAAGTGATAGGCTAATATTGTCACCCATCAGACTGTTCTTGATTTAATCTTTGTCTTTACATATACTAAATAATATACTAAATAATATACTAAATAACATACTATATAATATACTATATAATATACTATATATACACTAAATAATATACTAAATAATATACTAAATAACATACTATATACTATATAATATACTATATATACACTAAATAATATACTAAATAATATACTATATAATATATAATAATATACTATATAATATACTATATAATATACCATATATACACTATATAATATACTATATAATATACTATATAATATACCTATATAATATACTATATAATATACCTATATAATATACTATATAATATGCTATATAATATACTATATATACATTATATAATATAATATACTATATAATATATAATAATATACTATATAATATACTATCACTGGTAATATAATATACTATATAATATACAAAATAATATACTATATATACACTATATAATATACTATATAATATACTAAATAATATACTAAATAATATACTATATAATATACTAAATAATATACTAAATAATATACTATATAATATATAATAATATACTATATAATATACTATATAATATACTATATATACATTATATAATATAATATACTATATAATATACAAAATAATATACTATATAGTATAGGTGTGAAATTAGTTTTGATTTAGAATGGACCATTAGCATGCACCTGTATCTAAACGGGCAGCTGGGAAAAATACGTCATCTATACACTTCAATAGAGAATAGAGGCTGCTTTTCCCTGTGGTTGATTTTCATGCCAGCCAGGTAGTAGGCTATACTCCTGTTTTAAAGAGAAGCAATGCGCTTAATATTAGGATGGTTGATGAATAAATATAGTAGGCCTAGCTTCCAGTTTAAAACTGCTAAAAACAAAATATGTTTAGTTATGGAAAAGATACAGCGGTTTAGATGGTGCAGCAATTCTCTACACTAGACTTGCTTGTTTTGTCACATTAAACTGAAATTACTATTAGAACTATTAGAATTTTCGCAACCAGGAAATGGCAAAGCATCCTTTGAGGTAAGATCTGAACGGAGAAAGCTCATCTGATCGCAGCGGTGCCTTTCTTTCCATCTTATCAATATGGACACATGCCTCAACGACACAACTTGGCCAACGCTCTCTCTGCGTGGGGTTTTATGTAACCTATGTTACATTTTTGGCCATTGTAGGAAAGATGTATCGTTTAAAAAAAAAAAAAAAAATCTTAATAAGCCTAAATTCCATCGCTATCGGGAAACCGGGCCCATGGCAATTATCTGACCACTGGCTCTTAGCCACCCCAACCCAGCCCACCCCAGGGACGAATTGGGACCAGAAATCAGTCCGGGAACCGGCCCGTTGTCCCACTTGAGGCCCCCATTATTATCCAAACAATGTTTATTCTGAGGAAAACCCCAATTTAGACCGGCCCAAAACACAACAGCAATTCACAGTTCTGCCATTTTTCCAGGACTGCCCTATGGCTGGTCTGTTTCTGCCCCTACAGTTTTGTGACAGGGGTGCATCAGAGGGAAAGCCCTGATCTATCTTATAAACATTAATATCCCTGAGCTTTGAAAGCCCTGATCTATCTTATAAACATTAATATCCCTGAGCTTTGAAAGCCCTGATCTATCTTATAAACATTAATATCCCTGAGCTTTGAAAGCCCTGATCTTATAAACATTAATATCCCTGAGCTTTGAAAGCCCTGATGTATCTTATAAACATTAATATCCCTGAGCTTTGAAAGCCCTGATGTATCTTATAAACATTAATATCCCTGAGCTTTGAAAGCCCTGATCTTATTAACATTAATATCCCTGAGCTTTGAAGCTGTAAACACTGAAGCTGTTATGGCTGGACTCTTACACAGCAGCAAACACACACACACACACACACACACACACACACACACACACACACACACACACACACACACACACACACACACACACACACACGCACGCACGCACGCACACACACACAACCACACCCACACACACACACATGCACACACGCACGCACACACACACACAA
>NC_042968.1:47802662-47807379 GCF_901001165.1 Salmo trutta
TATAGGAACTCCTAACGTGCAGAGTAGCATATTGTGCTTAATAAGACCATTAGCTAACTGGTTCATTCTCTAAAAGGGTGACAGGGAAGGGTGCAGGAGCGGCGTTAGGCTGCGAAGCATCATATTCCACGTTACAGTTAGTGTAGAATGTTTATCAGGTTAGCTGCGCTTTAAGACATTCTGTCGTCAGATCGTTCTCATTCGATGGGTTTGTCGTTGGATTACTTGAGACTCTTCTGAAACGCTGAGAGATATGTTGTTGTTGTTGTTGTTTTTTGGTTTGTAACGCAACAACAAATTACGTTACGGATAAATGACGGACGTAAATCCCAGGCCAACCAGTCAATGGTGGGGCGATTAGAGGGGATAGAGAGGGGGTCTGATGGGTATAGAGAGGGGATGGAGAGGGGGTCTGATGGGTATAGAGAGGGGGTCTGATGGGTATAGAGAGGGGATAGAGAGGGGGTCTGATGGGTATAGAGAGGGGATGGAGAGGGGGTCTGATGGTATAGAGAGGGGATGGAGAGGGGGTCTGATGGGTATAGAGAGGGGATGGAGAGGGGGTCTGATGGGTATAGAGAGGGGGTCTGATGGGTATAGAGAGGGGATAGAGAGGGGGTCTGATGGGTATAGAGAGGGGATAGAGAAGGGGTCTGACGGGTATAGAGAGGGGATGGAGAGGGGGTCTGATGGGTATAGAGAGGGGGTCTGATGGGTATAGAGAGGGGATAGAGAGGGGGTCTGATGGGTATAGAGAGGGGATGGAGAGGGGGTCTGATGGGTATAGAGAGGGGATGGAGAGGGGGTCTGATGGGTATAGAGAGGGGATGGAGAGGGGGTCTGATGGGTATAGAGAGGGGATGGAGAGGGGGTCTGATGGGTATAGAAAGGGGATAGAGAGGGGGTCTGATGGGTATAGATAGGGGGTCTGATGGGTATAGAGAGGGGATGGAGAGGGGGTCTGATGGGTATAGAGAGGGGATAGAGAGGGGGTCTGATGGGTATAGAGAGGGGGTCTGATGGGTATAGAGAGGGGATAGAGAGGGGGTCTGATGGGTATAGAAAAGGGATAGAGAGGGGGTCTGATGGGTATAGAGAGGGGATAGAGAGGGGGTCTGATGGGTATAGAGAAGGGATAGAGAGGGGGTCTGATGGGTATAGAGAGGGGATAGAGAGGGGGTCTGATGGGTATAGAGAGGGGATAGAGAGGGGGTCTGATGGGTATAGAGAAGGGATAGAGAGGGGGTCTGATGGGTATAGGGAGGGGATAGAGAAGGGGTCTGATGGGTATAGAGAGGGGATGGAGAGGGGGTCTGATGGGTAAAGAGAGGGGAGGAGAGGGGGTCTGATGGGTATAGAGAGGTGTTCTGATGGGTATAGAGAGGGGATGGAGAGGGGGTCTGATGGGTATAGGGAGGGGATAGAGAGGGGGTCTGATGGGTATAGAGAGGGGATGGAGAGGGGGTCTGATGGGTATAGGGAGGGGATAGAGAGGGGGTCTGATGGGTATAGGGAGGGGATAGAGAGGGGGTCTGATGGGTATAGAGAGGGGATGGAGAGGGGGTCTGATGGGTATAGGGAGGGGATAGAGAGGGGGTCTGATGGGTATAGGGAGGGGACGGAGAGGGGGTCTGATTGGTATAGAGAGGGGATAGAGAGGGGGTCTGATGTGTATAGAGACGGGTTAGAGAGGGGGGTCTGATGGGTATAGGTAGTAAATAATGGTTGGTGGTAACGGTTGGTGGTAACGGTTGGTGGTAATGGTTGTAGTAATGATTGGTGGTAATGGTTGGTGGTAATGGTTGTAGGTAATGGTTGGTTGTAATAGTTGGTGGTAATGGTTGGTGGTAATGGTTGTAGGTAATGGTTGGTGGTAATGGTTGGTGGTAATGGTTGTAGGTAATGGTTGTAGGAAATGGTTGGTGGTAATGGTTGGTGGTAATGGTTGGTGGTAATGGTTGGTGGTAATGGTTGTAGGTAATGGTTGTAGGTAATGGTTGGTGGTAATTGTTTGAGGTAATGGTTTGAGGTAATGGTTGTAGGTAATGGTTGTAAGTAATGGTTGGTGGTAAAGGTTGGTGGTAATGGTTGGTGGTAATGGTTGGTGGTAATGGTTGTAGGTAATGGTTGTAGGTAATGGTTGGTTGTAATTGTTTGAGGTAATGGTTTGAGGTAATGGTTGTAGGTAATGGTTGGTGGTAATGGTTGGTGGTAATGGTTGGTGGTAATGGTTGGTGGTAATGGTTGTAGGTAATGGTTGTAGGTAATGGTTGGTGGTAATTGTTTGAGGTAATGGTTTGAGGTAATGGTTGTAGGTAATGGTTGTAGGTAATGGTTGGTGGTAATGGTTGTAGGTAATGGTTGGTGGTAATGGTTGGTGGTAATGGTTGTAGGTAATGGTTGTAGGTAATGGTTGGTGTTAATGGTTGGAGGTAATGGTTTGAGGTAATGGTTTGAGGTAATGGTTGGTGGTAATGTTAGGGGCAGGTATAAACAGGGATTCTGACATTGTGTAGCAGACAGGCCTTTCAGTCACCTCAGCACTCCCATCATCACGAGTTCATTCTTTAGCCTGTCAGCGTCCTACGGGGAGTGACCTCATCTATACCTGGCTGAGGAGGGGAGGGGTGACCTCATCTATACCTGGCTGAGGAGGGGAGGGGTGACCTCATCTATACCTGGCTGAGGAGGGGAGGGGTGACCTCATCTATACCTGGCTGAGGAGGGGAGGGGTGACCTCATCTATACCTGGCTGAGGAGGGGAGGGTGACCTCATCTATACCTGGCTGAGGAGGGGAGGGGAGGGGTGACCTCATCTATACCTGGCTGAGGAGGGGAGGGGTGACCTCATCTATACCTGGCTGAGGAGGGGAGGGGTGACCTCATCTATACCTGGCTGAGGAGGGGAGGGGTGACCTCATCTATACCTGGCTGAGGAGGGGAGGGGAGGGGTGACCTCATCTATACCTGGCTGAGGAAGGGAGGGGTGACCTCATCTATACCTGGCTGAGGAGGGGAGGGGTGACCTCATCTATACCTGGCTGAGGAGGGGAGGAGTGAACTCATCTATACCTGGCTGAGGAGGGGAGGGGTGACCTCATCTATACCTGGCTGAGGAGGGGAGGGGTGACCTCATCTTTACCTGGCTGAGGAGGGGAGGGGAGGAGTGTCCTCATCTATACCTGGCTGAGGAGGGGAGGGGTGACCTCATCTATACCTGGCTGAGGAGGGGAGGGGAGGAGTGACCTCATCTATACCTGGCTGAGGAGGGGAGGGGTGACCTCATCTATACCTGGCTGAGTCCCAAATGGCACCCTGTCCTCTATAAAGTGGTACTCAGCTCTAGTCCCACCTCTCTGACTCAGCACTACTCACCCTGTCGGTGCCGGGTTGGTTCCTCTGGGGATCGAGGCAGCAGGTTCTGGCGTCACCCCAGGTGTGCCGGCACCATTCTCACCTAGAGCCCTCTATTGCACATATGTTTTCGTATATTTTTGTACATACTTTTTCTGAGTTTTCCCCACATTCCCAGCATAAGGCGCTCATCGATTCAGGCGCGGCTGGGAATTTCATAGACAGATCGTTCGCCCATAGTTTAGGGATCCCCATTGTTCCCGTGGCTGTGCCCTTCCCCGTTCACGCCTTAGACAGTCGACCATTAGGGTCAGGTTTGATCAGGGAGGCCACCGCTCCTCTGGCCATGGTGACGCAGGGGGGGCACAAGGAGAGAATTAGTCTCTTCCTTATTGACTCTCCTGTGTTTCCTGTGGTGCTAGGACTACCCTGGTTAGCTTGTCATGACCCCACTGTTTCATGGCAATGGAGGGCTCTCACGGGGTGGTTGCGAGAGTGCTCAGGGAGGTGTTTAGGGGTTTCCATTGGTGCTACTACGGTGGAGAGTCCAGACCAGGTCTCCACCGTGCGCATTCCCCCTGAATATGCCGATTTGGCTCTCGCCTTCTCTAAAAAGAAGGCACCTCAATTACCACCTCATCGACGGGGGGATTGTGCGATAAATCTCCTGGTAGACGCTGCACTTCCCAGGAGTCACGCGTATCCCCTCTCACAGGTGGTGATGGAGGCTATGGAAACATATGTCTCCGAGTCCCTGTGTCAGGGGTACATTCGGTCCTCCACTTCACCCGCCTCCTCGAGTTTCTTTTTTGGTGAAGAAGGAGGGAGGTCTGCGCCCGTGTATTGACTATTGAGTCAATGCACGGGGTGCGCTTCATCACCAAACTAGATCTTAGGAGCGCTTACAACCTGGTGCGTATCCCTGGAGGGAGACGAGTGGAAGACAGCTTTCAGTACCACCTCAGGGCACTATGAGTACCTCGTCATGCCGTACGGGTTGATGAATGAACCATCAGTCTTTCAAGCCTTTGTAGACGGGCAGGGTGTAGTGGTGTATATCGATGACATTCTGATATACTCCACTACACATGCTGAGCATGTGTCCCTGGCGCGCACGGATCTTGGTCGACTGTTGGAGAATGACCTGTACGTCAAGGCTGAGAAACGTCTGTTCTTCCCAGCAGGCCGTCTCCTTCTTAGGGTACAGCATTTCCACCTCAGGGGTGGAGATGGAGAGTGATCGCAATCAAGCCGAGCGTAAATGGACTGTTACGAGCAATTAGACAAATACCTTTGAGCTCAGTCTGTTTCCTCTGAGCGGAAGTCTGACAACAATTACATCTCCTACACCTTTTAAATATCC